>NC_140925.1:4648546-4656983 GCF_045865225.1 Trachurus japonicus
GGTTTGGTACTGGATACCTGTCAGGGCCGGCCCTGTACATCTGGGGGCCCTAAGCAGGATAAAATTGGGGGCCCTGCCTCACAGTGTATCATCACATATTCATAAAACCAGCTACCGTATGCAACCCTTGCATATTTTATTGTACCTCTATCAACATGATGGCGAGCAGATATTTCATTACTAATTAGAGTCTAAACACTTAAAGTTGTCTAATTGCACTTGTCATTTTTTCTTCTACTTTGTTTTTGTCTGAATGTTAATGTTAATATTGTGAATGGCAATAGGTGGCTCCAAACCGGCAGTACTTTTGATGTAGCAGAAAGATAAAAGATTCTACAAAAGATTACAGTTTGAACAGATTTATTTTCTTTAAATTATCTGTACAGCTAAATTCTAGAACCCTTAAAACAAAACTTCAGTTGAGAAGAAGATAGAGGATGTTGGTTGGTCAGCAGCATCATCAGCAGTAACCATTGGAGCTGTGGAGAAGATTAGTAGATTTTTTTAGCCACTTTACACACAATTTAATTTTCCAACAGAGATAAACATATTGTGGCAACAAACAAGAAACTTACCAACTGTATGACTGGAACCAGCCACAGGGGATGAGGATGTGGCAACATGACAGCCATTAATAAATGGGTGATTGATCCTTTATCCCCTCACAGGAAAACAGCTGTTATCTTTTCACTGTAAACAGACCTTAAAATCAGCCAGGACATGTTAACTGCAGCAGGCTGGTATGTAGCAGCTAGCCAGCTAAGTGAGCTAACACAAGCACCGACATGTCTTTCGGCTAAACGTACATCTAGTAAACATAACATTAATTAGCCTTACCTTGTCCTTGTTTTTTTTTTCATCCTTGACCTTCTTTTTCCTATTTTCCGCACCTGACGGATATATCCTTTTGGACATCGTCGCTGTCCAAAAGCTAATCACCTCCTCGCAAATCGCGATCTCAGTGAGTGAGGGAGGGAGGGGGCCAGGGGGGAGAGGGGGGGGAGGGGTGGTGCGCGCTCGTTACCGGACAACGGCCACAGTCTGCGTTACGTTTACGTATGCGTGTCACGGTCATTGTTGCCAGTTGGGTCAAGGGTTACACTTTGTCAGAGACGGTTAGACAAATGATTGAGCAAAGTTTGGGGGCCCCCTAGTGGCTGCGGGGCCCTAAGCAGCTGCTTAGTTCGCTTATAGGGAGGGCCGGCTCTGATACCTGTATAAATTCATAAAATGCTGTGGTGGTATTTTTCTCACGTCTCTAAAATAAATCAGCCCTAACGCCACTAAAACAACACTTTAAGTGCATTTTGTCAAAACAATATTAGTTCCAAGTGGCCAAGGCCATGGAGAGTCAGTCCGCCTGGTACTGTCCTCACTGAAACCTTTATACAATCTATTTGCTTTGTGATGCTCTCTTCTACTTTGGTGCAGTTGTAGTCAAGGAGTTGCTGAATGCATTCAGTGGCATCTTACAATAATTGCTATCATAGTGTTTTTTCTTTTGGTATATTACAGTTTGCTCTCTGAGGTCTTTACTACCCATTGAGACTAAGATGCATATTGTCCTGATAATTGTGGAGCTGTTGTTGATTTATTTCTGGGTAGGTCTGTTTAGGCAAAGGCCCTGAGGCGCTAACAGGTTTGAGACTAATAAACATTAGACTGCTGTTTTAGTTTAGTAGGACGAAGACAAAAAAAAGGACTTTATGAGATACCTTTTCTGTATTATGGACTCTGATGTGTCTCTTCAGGTTTGTGATCTTATTCCCTGTGATTTCTCTCTCTGATCCAACCTGGCAACATCATACATGTTCTCTCTCCGTCTCTTTATATTTGCGAAGTGGATCGTAATGTCAACTTCTGTTGCATCATGATCTTTTTGTTCTGTCACTGCAGTCGTACGGTTTTCACGGAGACTGGTGCAGCACAGCACAGCACATTCAGAGAAAGACGTATAGTTTCCTTCTAGGTTTTATTGAATTGACTTTGATGTATTTGATGTATTAGTAGGACAGTTATCTTCCAATGGCATCACTTCTGTCTTGTCTTTGCCTCATCTTCATCAAGATGTTGATAAATGTGCTGTCACGGTTTTCATTAAAGATTTCATTAGCGTTGCACTTGTACAACTAATACTAAAATACTGTGCATCAGTCTTTGTTTTCACATGTCACAACTGATTATCAGAGGAGTCCAGCATTGTTTTCTTTAGTTGACAGAGTAGTCGACTCATCATCTCAGGTTTAGTTGCACTAAGAGCTGCAACTGTTCCTGCAACACATTGTTTTCTGCTTCTTATACAACAACTCTGAGTTTCTGTACTTTTAAAAATGAATCGACAAAAGAAAATGAGTACTTCAATTCAAGAGTCACAATTCTTCGATTAAATGAATTCAACACAAGTTACTATAAAAATCTTCAGGGTTTTGGGGTGTTGACTTGATAACAGAACTTAAATTAGTATACCTTCATACCGGATTACATTGGTAATTGTGTCATTGTCAGATCTCATCCCAAGTGTGTTCAGCGCTCTCCCTGAATCAAATGAATATTTTCTTTATAATCTCAAACTTCCTGCAGAAAGACGACTTTAAAGTCGTCGTGTTGTGTCTGAAAAGAAACCCTGAAGGATTTTTTTTTCATCTCATCTCTACCCAAACGCGTAAAAAAGAAAGAATTGTTATATTTCATTTCATCTTTGTTACAGCAGTAATTTGGCTCTGTCATTGATATTTATACACAGATGCTGATGTTCTGTCCCACTATTTATTTTATAAATGAATCATGCTCGTCAGATTTCAAAGACTCAGGGCTGCCCTAGTTGCAGCTCAAATGTTTTGCGTTGAATATATTAATACTGAAGAGTTTCCTTTTGAAAATGACATTCCCACCATTTGAGCAGAGTGACAGTCGGATGAAACGATCGTTACGTGCGATAGATTTAACCGTTTCTGCACCGATCCGATCCGATGTGCAGACGGAACACCTCCAGCACGGCTCGGCTCTGTACAGTCATCGCTGCTGCAAGTATTTATGTTGTCGCGGCTTTGTGACACAGCACAAAGCAGAGGCAGCAGTCATCCAGCTGGCTGCCTCCCAGAGCCCCAGTGTGAGACACTGATTAGTGGCCACTAATAGATCTCGATCCCTGACTCATCCTGTCCCACTGTTCACTCAATGATACCAATTACTCACCTTCAGGACGTGTCCTGCGCTCAGAAAAGCCAAAAATATCACTTTCTAATTACCAGGACTTCCTCTCGGAGTTGGAATTGATGTCTGGCCTCAGACCAGGTTTCTTTTTTTTTCTTTTCCCTGTCGCTGGTTGAGAGGTGTGGAGAGTGCAGAGCTGTCGGTGCAGCAATTTAGCAATGCTACCGGGGAAAAGAGGCATGTGTATTAGCCTTCTGTTCTTCAGGGGCTGAATTCAATCATACATCTGCTGATAACCTCAGCCGTATACCTGCACTCACTCACTCGCACCCCTCCTCTCTCTCATCTAACATCCTCATCATGCAGCCTCTCATCTTGGTTTAATGGCACCGGGGACGCTCCACGTTCCTGAGTGTTGGTAAATTGATGCACTGAGTGTCCCAGAGCTTGATACTTGGACCAGAACGAGCTGATATCAGTGTGATTTTTTTTTTTTTTTTTGGAGAGCGTGAGGCAGGCAGGGCTCAGATTCACCGAGCATGCAGTATAGATCCAGTACAAGACAGTTAGAGGATCAGAGAGGAGGGTAAAGTGAAAGAGGATGGAGCCTCACCCGCCGCCGCCGACTGTCCTAAATTATTCCTCTCTTTGAAGACGGATCATCAAATTTAAGATCTACTCCCAGTGATGTTGGAAAAGTCTGCAAGTCTGAGCGGTTTGTTCTCCGCCTGACGACTGACCTGGTTGGCTCGGATTATCGCAGATGACACCCCCACCCGCCCTCACCACTCCTAAAAAAAATGAAATAAGTCGTCAGACGCGTGAGGCTAATGTTGATGCGGTGATAAATGTCAGTGTTTACTGACCGTGTAACAGCATCAGCGCCAGATAAATGTCACACGGCTGCGTCACGTGAGATTATTTGGGCTATAAATGTACCTGGCTTTATTAAAGCCCTCGCCCCTCGTTTCATCAGCCCTCTGTGTTTTGAAAGCAGCAGAGACACACACACACACACACACACACACACACACACACACACACACACACAGAGGAAAAACTTTAACAAGTAGCTCTCTATTTTCAGCTCTCCCTCTCAGCGTATTTAAAAAAATGCTGCATAGGAAAAAGGAGGAGCGGAGGTGGTGGTGTTTGGTGTTTGGCAGCCGACTAAAGCTCGTTAACGATCAAACTGCCAAGTTAAAAAAGCACAACAAAGGCTGTCGCAGGTCCAGACCGAACCTGCACAACCAGCAACAAGTCGCACAGATCAGACGACGAGACGACCGAACACGTCGCTGCTTCAGCTCCTCCACAAAGACACGACTTCAACATCAAAACCCTGAGAGATGAGGAAGTTACCAACCTCATTAACATCAGGTAACGCTTGTTGTAGTTTAGGGAAAAACAGGACCATCCTCCAGAAAACCTATTGTCACGTTTGTTGACAAGGCGACATCTAGTGGCCGTAGTGATTATGGCAGGAGACGCACACACACACAGGAGAGCAGTGTTCGATCTGATTTCCCACGTTAAAGTGGCAGTTTACGTATATTGTAACCATGACAACAAAGATCACACACGCTTTTTTAAAGCTAAATCATGATCTGTTCGTCAAGTTCGTCAAAAAGTAGCGTCACTTTCATTGAGTCCGTGGTAAGCCTCATGCTCCCCCTAGTGGCTGGATGTGGGTATTGCAAAAGTGCCCAGAAAACCCATTCACTACACATACCTGTTGCCCACTTGATGGTAAATGGATGAAAATGGCTTTTACGTGTCTTGGTCATATTAAGTTATGCTTATAATTTGTTTATTTCAAAAGAGATATCTCAAAACATTTTTATTTTTTTTATTTTACTATGTGTTAATATTTATCTGTAAAAGGTTCCATGATGATGCTATTAATGTGGGTGATCTAGAAATTTCCTTAAATTATTGAAAATACCACACTTCGCCAACCATGCAGAAATGCCAGTTCTTGGACACTTTACCAATACCCATATCCCGCCACCAGGAGGCGCGTGACCAACTTTCCGCTTGACCAGTGGGTGACGGTCCTCTGTTATTCCAGCACTCTAGGTGTACAACTCTCGTTTTAACCATGACAACCAAGGTGCAGCATGTTTGCTAACATTGGGGGGCGCTGTTTCAAGATGAATTTGTTTATTTTTTGGCAATAAGGCGTCATCAGTTCGTATGTTACATTGTTTTGTTTTTTTACGCTTTTTTTTTTTTTACGCTATCGTCGGTTTGCTGCTAATTAACTGAAACGTGGTTGTAGCTCCTCTTGTTGTAGGTTGTGTTGAGTAATTAGATTATTTTTTTAACACAAAGTATAACTCTACAAAGTATGAAGTCTCTTTTTTCAGTTTTTTTTCCCCTCTTTTATTCTTCTCAGCTTCATTCAGGGTCGTGAAAAGTCTCCAAACATCAATTCACTTTCCTCTGAGAAAAAAATTAATCTTTTAAAAGGTATTAAGAAGTCAACAGATCTTTGTTTTTAAAACCTCTGATAATTAGAATTTTGAATTTTTATTTATAAATCACAAACACAACATCTGTAATAAATAAATAACTCCAGTTTAATCGCCATGCACCACCAACAGCAGCTCCACAGACCAGTGTGTTCACGTTGTGTGTGGTTTACACATGTGTAAACTACCGCTGAGCCTCTGCATCCTGCTCTCTAATCCTCCTCTCCTTGTTACGGAACTAAACTCATTCATTATTTTTTAATTTGGTTTATCTACCCGTCAATTTTCAGCCCCCACATCTGGATCCAGGGCGCCGTGATTAGTTAGTTTTCTATTATAGAGAGTTATTGATGTATACAGCAGGGACCTATACCGACAAAATGTGATATAAAAGTTAAAACTAATTATCCCTGCAGGTAAAAAAAAAGAAAGAAAAGGTATAAACCAATCTCCCCTGTAACGTGTAGAAAGCCTGTTTGTTGTTGTTGTTTTTGTTGTCGGTATTTGTCACTGATTAGAAACAGTCGGCGCGAACCGCCCGCTCACTCCGGGGAAACGATATCAAACCTCAGTGTTTAGATGAAGGTGAGTTTTACTCCTCTTCTTCACTGAGTCATTCGTTCCCATAGGAGCCGGGATTTCTCAGTAAAACACTGCAGCTCCATCTTCACACTCCTGTTATCTCATTCACTCCCTCGTGATTCATGCTAATGCTCTGTGTGTGTGTGTGTGAGTGCGCTGCAGGCTCAGGTTTTTCAAAATGTTGAATATTTATGCCATAATTAGCGCTCTATTGAAATTCATATGGTGTGATATACTGTAGTAAGGCATTATCCATATTGTGCTTTGTGTGTGGATGGAGGCGTGGGAGGAGCAGCAGAGATGCTGATGTAGATGAACGTTGGAGCTTCATGGAGGAGACGGGAAGTTTCCACGGTGCAGTGACGTGATGACTCAGGGTCAGTGTGTGTGTGTGTGTGTGTGTGTGTGTGTGTGTGTGGTCACAGTTTAACGATTTCAATTAGTAAATTTTTTTATAAATAAATATATATTTATAGAGACAAACAACACACACACAGAGGCGCCAATCATCCCACTGTGCATGTGTTTGGACCGCGGGAGAGAAAAAAACCCACTCAGACACTTGGAGAACGTACAAACTGCAGCTTCTCTGTTGATGTGTGTGTGTTTTACATACTACATAGATAAAAGTAAGGAAATTATGTTTTTTCTATGCAGAATTTAAAGGGATAGTTCAACATTGTGGCAAATTTGCCTATTGCCATAATCCCTATAGTCATAGCAGTAGGTTCGTTACCTTTAATTGTTGGTGCAAACTATTTTTAGAATGGCGGAGCAGAGCCGTGAGCTGCTCAGAGCAACGCTACGGAGGCTCATGGGATTTCTTGGTTTCCCTCATGAAACTCATCAAATACACAATCCAACAACTCCAAAACGCTCTGGTGGACAAGTTGTGACCTGCACATTCACCACGCTATGAGATAATAACAGAACGTTACCAGACAGAGTTGGGCGGAGGGATTTCAAAAGCGCAAGTAGTTCAGAGTATTGACTTCCTGTGTGGTAATGTTACATAATTATACATGATTATCTCATAGTGTGGTGAATGTGCAGGTCACAACTTGTCCACCAGAGCGTTTTGGAGTTGTTGGATTGTGTATTTGATGAGTTTGATGAGGGACAGGGGACCTGTACCGTTCACCTCCATTGTGTTCACTGAGCAGCTCACGTCTCTGCCCCGCCGATCTCAAAACAACATGCACCGATAATTAAAGGTGATGAACCTACTGCTGTAATAACTATAGGGATTATGGTGAGAGGAGGATCTGCCAAAAAATGTCAAACTATCCCTTTCATGAGAGTCTGTTTATCAAGTCTTTCTGTGACCGTCACAGGATCAATGAAAGTCGCTGTTTCCTGTAGCTGCAGGCTGATGTGTAGTTCAGGTCTGAACAAAGCAGGACAGGGTTGGCTGGTGTGTGTGTGTGTGTGTGTGTGTGTGTGTGTGTGTGTGTGTGTGTGTGTGTGTGTGTGTGCACTGTTGTTCCTATCTAAGAGGGGACATCGGCGTCGTTACACATTCACCAACAGGGGACCAAGCAGCCAACAGGGGACTTTTTTTAGGTCCCCTGTTGGACATGCTTTAAATCAACTTAAAATCATGTGAAAAACCTTCTGGTTAATTTTTTCAACTTTAGCCAAGAGGGGACCTGAGTGTGTGTGTGTGTAAAATACCATATTCAGCAGTGCCCCGGCAGGCTGGAGCAGGGGTTTTAACGACTCATTCACACACGTTGTTTCTTACACTCCTCCATAGTGTGAACGACTTGCAGCCCTGGCAGCCTTTCAGACTGTAGAGAGGCTATCAAACAGGCTCCTTAGTGAACAAACCAGTACCTTGAAACATAATTTGTTATTCTTCGTAACAAAATATGAAGGTCCCAGTTTCATGGATGTCTTAAGTTTAAACTCAACACTGTATTAGGTATAATAGAAATTTTTAAAATATTGAAAAAATTGATCACCCATGACAAAATTTGAGATAAAATGGTCATTTAGATCATTTCTGTTGAATTCTGATTAAACATTAAAAATAATTGACCTTGCTATTGTTGCTTGTCCAGTTTTTTTAAGCACAGGGTTTCAATTATACAATATACATGTGTTCTCAATCTGTATAGGAATTATTAGTTGACTTACATTGCAGAAAAAGGTCCACACTTGGTTTATATGGAATGACAGGGGTCCACTGTTGGTTGATGCATAATGACACACGAACCCACTTAGCA
>NC_140925.1:4657083-4729583 GCF_045865225.1 Trachurus japonicus
GTGTGTGTGTGAGATATTTTAAAAGTCAGTCTGGTACTCTCAGACACCCCATCACTTTTTCATCAATCTCCGGGCTGTGGATGAATAATGGAAACAGTGTGAGACGTGGAAACTAAGGCGGAGGTCAGAGAGAGGAGCTTCATTTGTAAACACAGCTGAATACGACCGTCGTTAGTTTCTGCTATTAATAATAATAATAATAACTATTACTGTAATTATTAATCTGTGCTCAAGGACGGTAACGTCTAATACACTCTCAGTTCTGGGTGAGATGTGTGTGTCTTTTTAAGGCGTAACGCCGGCTCGCTGTGATCCCGGATCCACCGCTTTTTTTTTTTCGCTGGCGGCAACAGTTTGGAGAAAATTTTAGCATTCAGCAAAGGCAGACCTTGTTCCAAATATAGCCCGCTCGGCGTTCCGCGTTCTGATCTTGTTTGGGTTTTATTTTAATTTTCGAGTGCCCTGGAGAGCTGGATATTATAATTTGTGGATGGAGGAGCACCGTTTCTTTCTGCTCCCGCTCCCGCTACAGTGCCTTCCTTCGTAATTAATGGTCTCTGATGAGCAAGGAGTTTATGACTGAGAGAAAGGAAGAGAAGGGGGAGGAAGAAGAGGAGGCAGGAGTGGATGTGAACCCGGCTCGCTGCCTCCATCAGCTGAAACAGGGATTATGATGGAGGGTGTGAAGAAGTGATTACATGAATAAATGAATGAGTCCATGGAAAAGGGCAGAGGAGGAGGAGGAGGAGGAGGAGGAAGAGGAGGAACATAATAAGACAGGAACATATAGACGTCTCCTCTTTGAGCTGCTGCACCGTCGCCAACTCGGCAGGGCCTGACTCCGCCCCCTCAGTCGCAGCTCATCCAAATATGGGCAAAGAGGAAGAGGCATGTCTGCTTGTAGTAAAGATGTACACATCACACCTCCTGTCACTCAAACTGGTCATGCCCACAATTCTGCAGCACTTCACATCTTACAGGAATAATTCACCCAAAAAATGAAATTCGATCATTATTGACTCACCCTCATGCTTTTTATATGAAAGTCAATAGCGCCTGACACAAAAACGTCCATAAAACTACACAAAAATCATTTAATATTCCTCCACGCTGCTCGTCCACTGCAATCCAAGTGTCCTGAAGGGAGATAGTCCAGAGTTTACTGGAAACGACGTCATTTAGGACATTTTTACAGCCTAAACAGTCCTCTATTGAATTTGCCTGGGGCGGGCTCTCGCGTTCACACAATGCACGCAGACGTGACCGGACTTGTCTCAATGACGTTGTTTAGGGTAAACTCTGGACTATCTCACTTCAGGACACTTGGATTGCAGCGGATGAGCAGTGTGGAGGAAGATTAAATGTTTTTTGTGTAGTTTTATGGGCGTTTTTGTGTCGGGCGCTTTTGACTCTCATACAGTATAAAGTTTTCATTGGACCACGAACTGGCCTCCCAGGTCTCCCGTTGGACTACGAATTTCATTCTTTGGTGAACTGTTCCTTTAAAGAGGAACTATGCAGGATTTTTACCTTCATTGTGTGTGTGTGTGTGTGTCTCAGCTCTGGAGGTTGAGTCTTGGATGAGAGAAGTAAACTTTGGCCGTGCCCACCATGACTCTAAATACTACGATACCCATGATCCTCAGCGGTCGGTCAGAGATACGAGTCAGTCGTGATTTTAATCCATTCGTGTGTGTTGTTTTCTGTTTTCTCAGCTGGTGGTGTTTTAAACCAAAGTGCACTCTGGGAGTTGTAGTCAGCATCTCATCATAGATGTTTATTTACACACCTGTTTTCTTCTAATACAGATGTTCTTCCCGTATAATCTACCACGAATCAGACTTTTTAACCTACTTTTTGTATCATTTCTATTGATTCCCATCTTGTTTCTCATATTGTAAAAGCTTGAATGAGAGAATATTGACAATGACCTATTGATTATTTGACAAGTCATGTCAGTGTCATGTCAGTTGCTGCAGATGCATAGGAGATACACAACTCATAGTAACACAAGGCTACAGCTCCTGTCTCATTGTTAATGCAAACACCCGTGTACCTTTTTGTCAATGCATCGTAACACATCCACCTGTGTGTGTGTGTGTGTGTGTGTGTGTGTGTGTGTGTGTGTGTGTGTGTGTGTGTGCTCGGTCACACCTCCACCTCCTTCAGATCAAACACTCAGGAAGAAAATGATTTGGAGTAAATCTGAGTGAAGGGCAGACGGGTACAAATGATTAGACCTCGACCCGATGAAACCATAAAACTAACAAATGGCCTCTGTCAGGCTCCGACCAACAGTGGCCAAGGTTGTACAACCAAAACACACAATCAAACACACACACACACACACACACACACACTTACAGCCGTGTAATGAGAAATGTTGGGACGTGGCCTTGAGCAGCGTTTTTTGGACCACGTCCCGCTCAGCTGAAATATGTTTTCAGCTGCACAGCGACGATCACTCACTGGGTTTTTTTTTTTTTCCATCCCCCGTCTCTAACTCTAACAAACACAGAATAATGAATCATGTGAACAACAGGAGAGTTTCTTCCCTCGCGGTTCTGCTTTTACACATGTTTTCATCGAGGTATTAAAGCGTCCACAACACACAAACACGGAAAAAGAAAAAGGGGCGAAGCCGAGGTTAGATATAAGAAACGTTCCCGGCGGCGACAGCGGCGGCGTTAAAGATTCAACAGTGTGAGTTAAGTCCGACAATTAAAGGGCGATTCATCAGCGGGAGCGGAGGAGCTGTTAGCAGAGTCACACTTAACAGAGGTGGTGCCAGCCAGGAGCATGCTGGGAGGAGGTGGCAGCCCATTAACTACCACCAGGGGCAATAATGACATGGTTCAGGGGGAGGAAAAAAAAAAATACACAGAGCACAGGGCCAGAGCTGTTTTGTTTTTTTTTTCCTTACACGCGGGTGAGTGGTGTCATGGTTTAAGTAATGTGTGCTGGTCCGGGCTGGAAAATGTCAGTGTGTCAGGAGATGCTTTTATTTTGATAAGTGGGCTTCAAAGTAAAGGTCAGCAGCAGTTTAAACCCATAAGTCCTTAAATCTGAGTTTATTGAAACAGCAGTGAAGCAGCAGTGAAACGGTGTCCAGTCACTGGTTGCACTGGGCAGATCCCAGTTAGACCTGTTTATATACAGTGGCATCATGCCAAAGTTTGGGCACCTCTGGTTTAAAATGTCTGTTAATGTTGTAACAGTTCAGCAAGAGGAGGATGAAATGATCTCCAAAAGGCATAAAGTTAAACATGAAACACTCTTTTGCAATATCTTATTTTGGTTTTCTCGGGGCTCCAAACTAACATTTTTTACCAGGAGCACAGTGGCAAGCAGAAAATGTAGTGGTGCACACTGTAAATCGACTTGCAAAGCAAATATTCACTTTTCCTTTTCATTGACCTGACACCTGTAATGACAGATTACAGATTCTTTCAGTCGCCTTTTCCATGTTTCACCAGTGTTTAAAGTAACTACTGTACAAGGAGTTTCGGAAAGCGAAGTGCTTTCCCACTACATTTCCCATGAGCCTCCGCACGCACGGTGAAAAAGACGGACGTAAGCGAAAGCATTTGCCAAGAGTGTTTTCATTAATCAAGAATGAAAGTCAGAGGTTCGAAGACGATCAGATACCGTCGTAGTTCCGACCATAAACGATGCCGACTACTAGCGATTTGGCTGAGTTATTCCCAAGACCCGCCGGGCAGCGTCCGGGAAACCAGGAAACTAGGAAATGCTGGGCGAGTCGACCACTAAATAATAACATCAAAATAACTAAAGACAAAACAATATATTTATCGAAAATGGACCCATTAACAAGTGGGTAATGTAGATTCATCCACATTAATATGAGACTCTTTTACAACCAAAAGCAAACTCCTCGCAGTCTCTTTAAACAAACAAACAAACAAAACCCAGCAAATTTTCTGGTTGCACATGCGCAAGTAGATGAAAAATCACTTGTACTGTCTCAAAATGTTCCATTTAGGGGCAGACTGGAGCCCTGTTTCTCCAGTTTTAGAGTGAAAAAGGGAAGCAAAGCAGCTGCCTGCAAAACCCAGGAGACTTTGGCCAAGGTATCAGACAAGATATTGTAATTGTAACATGTAAAAGATGAATAAAATAATAAGTGATATTGTTTCAAATGTAAAGGGAATGTGTCATCTGTAACTTTATGCCTTTTGGAGATCATTTCATCTTCCACTAGTTGAACTGTTCACATTAACAGAAGAAGATTTTAAACCAGGGGCGCCCAAACTTCTGCATGCCACTGTAGCCTATCTACGTCTCTACAGGGATGAATGGAGTCACAGAACAGGACAAATCTTTTATGAAGACGTGTGCAGATGTTGCAGCGCAGCTTCTTATGGTAAAATATAGCATCCTTTTGTCCTACATACCCCCACCCACCTCCACCACCACCCCCTCCTCCTCCTCCTCCAACGTTGCAGGGGTTTGCTCAAGGCTTCACATAAATTATAGTGACAAGCCCCTGTCTAGATGTTCTCTCCATCGCTCCCTGTCCTCTCTGTTTTATAACACTCCTTTTATTTCCCACCATGGATACACACCGGCACGCTGAAGCTGCTGCTGCTGCTGCTGCTGCTGCTGCTGCTGAGCTCCTATCAGAAGATTTACATCTGTGACCAGCTCAAACTCTTTCTTCCAACGCCGACACTGAGTCTGTGCTGTTGCCAGGGCTGAATCCCCGGAGAAGAAGAAGAAGAAGCAGATTTTTTTTTTTAGTTTTTTTTTTTAGGTCCACAGCAACTAAACTGAAAATGATTCAGGAGCTCAAGCCTGTGACTGAAAGATTATTTTCATTATTGATTAATCTGATGAACATAGTGCTGCTCTGACCTGTAAATGCTGCTTTTTAAAGATATATAACACATCAATTCGTCATGTTTGAGAAGCCTTAATAATTGACTAATCGATTGTTTGTTGTTGCAGCTTCATCCACGATTATAGATCTGTTGCCGGCCTTAATAATAATAATAATAATAATAGAACCATAGATGTGGGAGGTTCAGCTGCTGTCTTCTGTGCTCGACTTTCATTTGTGTCACAGTTTCTTAACTGTGAGCTAATGAAGTCGAACGTCTCGCCTCAGTGGCATCGTTGCAGCTCGGCAGCCAAATAAGAGCAGAGGCCCCTTAAAGCCCCGATCAATAATGTGTAGAGACTGAAACAGCGGCCGGCCGGTGTAATGTACAGTTTGATCTTTTAAAGAAAACGAGCGAGGAGCTTGTTACACAGCTTCAGAGAGGAGACGGTGTTTGTAGAGCGAACACAGGAACGCAAACATGAGCCGAGGTAACAGAGTTGAGTCAGAGCAGAAGTTTCGCTGATGTCACTCAGATCTGATCGATGCTGCAGGCAATCAATCAATCAAATTGTATTTATATAGCACCTTTCAAAGCAAATAAATGCCATTCAAAGTGCTTTACATTTTGATTGAAAAAGTATATATATATAGGAGGTGAAACAAGAAGAATAACATGAAGACTAATGCACTCGGATGAAGTCGTTTGACTCAGATGAAGTCGTAGTGCATGTGAACAAGTTCTCGGTTCTTTATGTTTGTTATATTCTGAACCGTAAGTCGACTCTGGAGCAGCATCAAGTTAGTTAGCTTTAGCGCACTGAAACATGTCATACCAGTCCGACGACTAGACATTTTAAAGGTGTACAGAAATGGCCGTTTGTCCTGTTTGTCCCGGATTTACTCAAAAATAGAATTGATAGATGAGTTATTACACTAATTTTATGACCCAGAGTGGGCTTAAATTCAATTTTCTTTTCTGTACAGCTTTAATAAGTCTGTATTAAGACCTGTGGCTCGTTTGCTTTGTTCTGATTCTGGGGCTGAAACGATACAATACGATTGCTGCATTTTTATTTTGCGTCCTTCTTGTTCACATGGTAATAATCCCAACCGGTACAAAGTTATAAATAAATGCCATGCGCGAACCAACCAACTGTCATTGGTCAGAAATCTTACCTGGAAAGGAGGAGGTGGGGGTTAACCAGGAAAAACAACAAAGGTCCTGAGATCTGAGTCATTTGTATACATTTTCCTGTCCAAACCAGTTTATCCGTTCGGGTTCTGGCTGTTGAGAACTATGGGACATCAGCAGCGCGTCACATGTTGTGTCGGTTGCTGAGTCGATTACTGCAAACGAAGCTCCAATGGAAGCGCGCCGAGATGAGGCCACCATTACATCCTCTTCTCTGCGATCTCGGCCCGCTTGTTTCATCCCACATCCGAGTGCGATCGCTGCGTTGAACCAATCAAGCTGATCTTTAGGGTTAAAAACTCTGGCTGAATAAACCACAAGAACCAAACGAGCAGCTAAACGTCCTGGTTACTTCTCACAGACTCAGACTAAGAGCAACACAAACTGGTATTTGTTATTTGTTACGTCCCCAGAGTCCTAGAAATAAAACTAGAGAGCTTTAATAATTAATTAATTGGTTTTCTAGTCCACAACCTGGTTCAGTTTCTCACTTCTCACACACACACACACACACACACACACACACGGTCATAAAAAAAACATCCTAGATTTGGCCGTTTTTTTTAAACGTTATTCAACTAAATCTAATATAAAATGTAATTTTCTTCTTACTACTTCCTCATTTTCCATGAAGGACACAGTAAGGACGAGTCATTTCTTATAACCCTCAATAAAATTCCTCCAACAGTTATAATATTTTCATTTTACAACTGAAACCCATTTAAATCAATTATTTCGTTCTTTCTTTCTTTCTTTTTTTACAATCTCCACATAGATTTTTCTTCACATAAAGGTCCAGTTCATTGTTAATAAGAGCTCAGTTTGATATAAAGAGTCCAGAGACTATTTTCTTTATATGGTTAAAATGACAAGAGCTCATTGTAGAGACACTTAAACCAATGTTGTTGTCTCTTATATAACTTTACATAAAACCACAGCAGCTTTTAATATATTGATATTCTCTTATTAAATGCAGTTTTTAAATTTCATTTATTATGAGAAAAAAGCTATATGTAAAAAGTAATTACCCCCCTTGTTAAATCATGAACTAACTGTGATAGATCAATTTTTTTTTGGAAAGCTGAGTTCAGTTTCAGTCTTCACACCCAGGCCTGATCACGGCCAGACATACAGTAGACGCTGATTCATGGTTTTGCCCGTGGATGTGGGGCAAATAAGTAACTGCACAACAGAAAACGGCAATAAAAACGTGTAGTTACCTTTGAAAACCGCCCAAAAACCTTTTGTTTTCTTTTTTCCTGCTTTCCCCCATTTGCACTCAAAACTCACTGGTTGCATCATTGTGTAACCTGATGATTGATCACTTTTTTCCCTCTCTTTTCTTTTTTCTCAGATTTAAATGCCCCCAACAGACAGAGCACAAATAATATTTAGCATTAGAGCTGCAACAATTAATAATTAATCGTTAACTATTTTGATAATCGAATAATCGGTTTGAGTAGTTTTTTAAGAAAAAAAAGTCCAAATTCTCTAATTTCATCTTCTTATATATGAATATTTCTAGTTTCTTTGTTCCTTTACGACAATAAACTGAGTCTCTTTTTGGTTTACGGGCAAAACGAGAAATTTGAGGACGTCGTCTCGTGATTTGGGAAACACTGATTGATATTTTTCAACATTTTTTTGCACAAACAACTATTCGGTTAATATTTAAATAGTCAACAGATTCATCGATAATGAAAATAATGGTTAGTTGTAGCATTATTTGATATTACTCCCAGTTTATATACTGATTTTGATTGACAATCAAACACACTGCAAAAATTAAAAATCTTTCCAAGAATATTTGTCTTATTTCTTGTCAAAATGTCTAATTTCTAGTCAAAACTAATCTCTTTCCACTTAAAGGGACAACGAGGAGTTTCTATTTGGTTATAAAAAAGTCTCACGTTAATGTGGATGAATCTACGCTACCCACACTTGTTAATGGGCCCATTTTCGATAAATATATCATTTTGTCTCTATCGTTATTTTGTTATTATTAGTGGTGGCGGAAATGCTGGTCGAGCCGACCAACGTTTCCTTACTTTCGGTTTCGTGGCGAGTCATGAGAATAACGCAGCCGAATCACCATTTATGGTCGGAACTAGGACGGTATGTGATTGTCTTCGAACCACCTTTAATTCTTGATGAATGAAAACATCTGAGTCTGTCTTGCGCCGGTCAAAGAATTTCACGGTGCGCGGAGGCTCATAAATGTAGTGTGAAAACCTAAAAATGTACTTGTTTTTAGATCAGTTTTTAGATCAGTTTCAAACTAATTTTCAATTGAAATAAGTAGAAAAATCTGCCAGTGGAGCAAGTTTTTCTTTCTTATAACAAGCACAAAAAACCTGCTTTCACTGGCAGATTTTTCTACTTATTTCAAGTGAAAATATGCTTGAAAGAAGTAAAAAGTGTGTAAAAACAAGCTACTTTTTAATGTGATGCGTCTTATTTTAAGTAGAATTAGATTTGTTTTGACTAGAAATAAGACAAATATTCTTGTTAAGATTTTGCATTTTTGCAGTGTATAGGTACCGGTTTAGGATCGGCGGGTCAAACTAAGCACTTCAATAAAACCTGGTTGTGACAAAGTGAAGTCGGCTGAGAGATCTGAAAAAGCGACACGTCATGCTGCAATCCAAAGAAATTCAACAAAAGATTTAAAAAAACAAAACAAAATCATTGACATCTATCAGTCTGGAAAGTGTAACAGAGACATTTCTAAAGGTCTGGAACTCCATTAACCCTCATGTTGTCCTCCTGGGTCAAGGAAGGAAGGACGAAGGGAGGGAGGGAAGGAAGGACAAAAGGAAAGATGGGGGGAAAGAAAGAAGGGGAAAAGGAAGGAAAGATAGAAGGAGGGAGGGAACAGATTGGGTCAAAAAGGAAGGACGAAGGAAGGAACGAAGGAAGGGGAAAAGGATTGTGGAAAGAAGGAAGGGAAAAAGGAAGGAAAGAAGATGGAGGGAGGGAACAGATTTGTGGAAGCAAGGAAGGAAGGAAGGGGGAAAAGGATTGTGGAAAGAAGGAAGGAAAGAAGATGGAGGGAGGGAACAGATTTGTGGAAGCAAGGAAGGAAGGGGGAAAAGGATTGTGGAAAGAAGGAAGGAGAAAAAGGAAGGAAAGAAAGATGGAGGGAGGGAACAGATCAGGTCAATTGGATCAAAAGAGGAAGGAAGAAGTAAGGATGAAGGGAAGGAAGGAAGGAAGGAAGGAAAGAAAGAAAGAAGGAAGGGAGAAAGCAAGGCAAGAAGGAAGGATGGAGGAGGGGAACAGAGCTTTTATCCACTTTCCACTGCAGCTGTTCACCTGCTGCACCTTCACCCGGTCCCGGTCCCGGTGCTCTGTGTGTCCGCGGTCGGTCACCAGGGGGCACTGCTCCACTAAAGGCCCAGACACACACACACATCAGCTCCGTTCATGTCACTTCTCCTCCACCGACTGTGACACGTGTGTGAGACGCTTCTGCCGCCAAATAATGACAGACAGACAGGGTTTCTGTTTTTTTTTTTTTAATGTTTTGTTTTGTGTTGTGTTTTTTTTTTTTTTTCTTGCCTCAGGGTTCCCGGGACAGTTGCAGTTAGTTGTTGGTGTAGAGACAGATGTTGCAGCTGTTTTCACAGGGCGTAAACTGCCAGAGGTGTTTCTGTGCTCTTATATATGTGTGTGTGTGCATGAAACAAGGAGACAGAAGAGTGTTTCTACTAAATACTAAGAGTGTGTGTGTGTGTGTGTGTGTGTGTGTCGGATGCTGCTGCAGGAGGTTTTGTCGGCCGTCACATTAACACTGAACAGGCCTCCAGCTTCAACCTTTAACTGCTGCTCACGCAATTAACTGTGTAGCTGTGATATTAACACCGACCGACCGACCGACCGACCGACCGGCCACCACTGGAACAAGCAGTGTAAAGCACCACAGCACATCTGGATCACCTCTGGACTATAAACCACTTAACCTTCACAGCTTTAGAAGATTAATTTCCCCTCCTCCTCTTCCTCTTCTTCTTTCTTTTCTTTCTGTTTTATTATTTAGTTAAGTGAGATATGAAAATGAACCAGTAGAGACTCAATCGATATGAGTAATACATCCTTTTTTATTTATTTATTTATGTTTTTTTTTTTTATTAAAGTTGTGTCTGTGAGCTGAAGTTGTTGCGAGCAGTAAAAAAAAAAAAAAAACGTTTCCCAGGATTTATAGTGATCTGTCAGAAACGGCTCCTCTGTCAGGCTCGAATCCAGGAGACAAACAGTGAGTAAACATCGCTGTCAACTCACATAAATAATGTGAACGTGTCGTCCATTAACTGTCGCTGTTCAGCACTCGATTTGGTACAAACTCAAACCGTCCCTGCTGCTGCTGCTGCTGTAACTCTAAATAATAAGGATTTAGCTCCATGTTTGGAATAGTCCTCAGTAGTTTGTTATTAAATAAATTTAGGGTGAAATGTTGCGGAGACGTTTTCCTCTCTTCACGATGAATTCTCCTCAGTAGCTTTTGTGACATTTCTATAATGCTGTCGTCTTCTTCTCCTGTCTTTTATTTTGAAGGGTTGATCCATGAGAAAATGTAAAAAAAAATTTAAAAAAAAAACCCATCTCAGCTTCTCGCTGGAGCTCTAGTAACAACAGGTCGGTGTCGGCCAATCAGAAGAGAGGAGGCGGCTCTGAGTCTCTCTTCTGATAAAAAATAGAGCAGATTTCAGAATAAAACACTCAGAGAAACCAAATCCTGCACGTTGTTGTTGGATGGATGGTGGGGTGGGGCTTTGTTGTGACATCACAAAGTGACAGGAAGTCCTGACGGCTGGTTTTAAGGCTCAGTTTCTGAATACAGGCTGTGTGCATTTCTCTGTGGACAGAGGCTTTGATACTTTCACAGTATTAATATAGAACCTAGAGCTGCTTTATAATCACACTACACATGGACATCTACCTTTATACTGTATGGAGCTTTAACACAAACATCTACCTTTATACTGTATGGAGCTTTAACACAAACATCTACCTTTATACTGTATGGAGCTTTAACACAAACATCTACCTTTATACTGTATGGAGCTTTAACACAAACACAAACATCTACCTTTATACTGTATGGAGCTTTAACACAAACATCTACCTTTATACTGTATGGAGCTTTAATACAAACATCTACCTTTATACTGTATGGAGCTTTAACACAAACATCTACCATGGAGCTTTAACACAAACATTTACTGTATTCCTTTTTCTTTTTAAATATGCATTCTTCTGTTTTGTCATGTTAAATTAACCTGAACATTAACTAACTGTTGCCTCCTCAGTCTGATGAAGGTTCGGGGTTAAATTCCAGTCTGTGATTTAATCTCTGCTTTAATATGTTTCTCTTTTTTTCATGTTAATAAAGTGATAGAAAGTTCAAGCTGTGGAGTAAAGTGAAGTTTGTAGGACGGAGTGATCACTGTCTTCTCCTCCCTCTCTCCGTCCGTCTGCAGGTCGAGAGAAGAGAAAGGGTCCCATGATCTCTGCCGGCGATGCCGAGTTCCCGCGGGATTACCACACCCTGGCCGGCGGCGGCGGGAACCGCGGGGCTCGGCGGTTCCCCGACAACACCAACGGGGGCTTCACGTCGTCCTCGCTGGACCGCCGCCACAACTCGGTGGCCGCCAAGAGCCTGGAGGCGCTGAACAGCATACACAAGGCGGACATCGAGCGGCAGCGCGACGCCCTCATGGATCTCCAGAAGAACAAGTTCTCCAACAGCCCGGGCAGCCTGTCGCAGGGCGCCGTCCCCGTGGGCCGACAGGTGAGTCCAGCACGATTTACCCTTAACCTTTTACCCCTGCACATTTCTGTCCACCTCTCCCCAACTCCCCACATTTATTACTCACAGTAAGACAAATATTTTTTGTATTACAAGTTTTGTCAAATTTTATGTTTAAAGCCTCAGTATGTAACTTATTTGGCTTTTTATTAGCAAAAATCAAATATTGTTTTCATAAATCCGTATTTCACTGAAGTGGAATCACAGCCGCATACAAATGAAAGCTTTCTGGTACCTTAGAATGAGTTGTTACAAGTCGTTACAAATACATAAGTGGGCGACGCACCGAACCGAGGCGGCCATGTCGCATCGCCATTTTTTACGTTCAGTGGCAGCGTGACCGTAGGTAACCACGGAAACTCAGCGGAGCTGTCGGCTCGGCCTGTTAAAACTGTCACCACTGTGTAGTGTGAGGAAGGGCGGAGGCACTGATGTTGCATTCAGGTGCAGTCAGGCAGACGGCCGTCGGCAAACCAACCGGATGTCATTTTACTCCACGAGAGAAAGACAGTAAAACGTGGGTCAGGTAAACAATACCACATCACCATGACAACATATTGTCACGCCTGTATTGTTTTGCCTCGTGCTGGCGGACCACTTGTTTCGCTTGTTTATCCTGTTACATGCAGCGTCTGTTGTCTGTCTGACGTCTGTCCGATTTCACATGAATGCAACATCAAGAATACGTTCAGATATACAACCGCACCGCTAGATGGGAGGAATTCCTACACATTATACCTTTAAATATGTAAATGAGGCAATATCTAATGAAATATGCGCTAATTTCCAGAATTGAAATCTGAACAATGGATAAAGCCCCTTGAAAAATTCTTGTTTTATTTTGTTGACATATTATAGTCAGAAGTTTTCACCGAGGGGATTTTGGATATCTCTTTTTTTATCACTAAAATACTGTCACCAGCCCTAAACCCCATAGAGCTCCATAGAAATGTTGTTTGCAGCAAAAACAACAGGCCAGGAAGGGGTTAAAAATGTTGAAGCCCATGTCAAAAGTGATTTTCATGTTTAGTCAAGAAGACCCAGTCCTATATGTAGCACAAATATTTTGGAAGTAACTGATGTCTAATTTTTGTCCAGTGGTACAAATTGAAGGATCATCCGAAGGGTTAACAACAACACACCTACAGTAATTATCTGACAAGAAACTAAAACAACCAAACAAAGACTCCTGTGATGTTTCCCTGCGGTAACACCAGTAATAGTCTGACTGCATCAGCGCTGGTGGTCACCCTCGTTAATACTGCACACAATAAACAACACGTCTCACACACACACACACACGCAATTAAATTTCCATAAAAATAGACCAAGGTTGGATTATTCTGCTTTTTCCCAGTCGACATAAAGGACTCTGGAGCCACCACAGGCCTCAGTAATCACACCACACACCTCGCTTTACCTCTGTAATCAAACATCGGCCTCAGTGTATACACCACACACACACACACACTGAAACATATCAAAGGATTTGTTTCAGTGTGTGTGTGTTTGTGTGCGTTAATAATAAACAGGGTTCAGGATAAGACACCTTAAAGCAGGTTTCATCAGAGGAAACAAACAGAAACACAGCGTTACGGTCACATCTGTCTCTTCTTATACATCCAGACTGATGTTCATGTGCTGATTAAGATAAGAGCTTATCTACAGACGGCTGCTGTTTTATACACATTATTAATATATGTGCAGTGTATGTAAAGTTTATTTGTCTTTATAGTTATTCTCTTGCAGTTTATTTGCACAGGATGAATGTATATATCTGTATAGGTTTTTTTTTTTAGTTATGGTGACGTAGGCTATCAGAAGTTTCATTATATCCGTTACAAACACTCATTTATGTTAATTACTTACTAATTACTAAGTCTATGATTGAAATAATCTATTTTCCTAAACAGTTCTTCTTCACCTGGAAGGAAAATGTCACAAGGTCAAAGACAAATATGTAGAAAAGAGAAAGAGAGAGAGAGAATCTAACTATCCACCTTTTTCCGAACATCAAAGACGTAAGCCGGTTTTGCTCTTCCGGTGGAATTTTACGTTTACGTTTCCATGGTTTCGGTAGTCGCGGTAAATGCCTTTTTTTTTTTTTTTTCAATGAAAATCTGTAAAACGCATGGATCATCACACCAGCTTTTAACAATGGATATTATCACACAAATTGACATCCGTGTTAAAAGCCAGCGTTAATAGATCCATGCGTTTACCGCAACTATGACAACGACTGAAACCATGGAAACGTAAACGTGCAATTCCACCGGGCGACGTGCAAAACCGGCTTCCAGTTTTGACCATAGGTGACCGTCGGAAACTTGTGGATACTTAACCAGGTTGCTTTTTAGAATAAACTTTATTGATGATGATATTTTAAAATTATTTTTATTATTATAACCACTATTTACAGTAGACTCAGAAATATATTGAGGCAGCAACTTCATTTACAATATTGAAGTACATTGGAAATACACAGCAACATGTACAGTATATACAGTACGGTATTGGAGGAAAGTAAAAGTAACAGAAAATCACATTAGAGATAAATTGACGATCAGCAGGATGAGTCAATTAAAGGGATAGTTCACCCAAAATTCAAATTTCACTCATTATCTACTCACCCTCATGTCGACTAAGGGCTGGGAGAATTTTCAGAGTCCTCCGTGCCTTCTCTGAGTTACGGGGGGGTCCGTGCAGCAGTATTTGTCTATATGATGGTTGTGAATGGTGCTCACTTTTCTTCGTCCAAAAAGACACACCAAAAAACATCCAAATACCTCCACACTGCTCGTCTGTAATGTCCCTCTTGTATTGAAGCCCCGACATGAGAAATTGTTCCGAAAAAAATTAAATAAGTCTATATTTTAAGCTTGTTTGTATCGGTGTGTGAGATTTGCACTGACCAGCGGAACAATTTCTCATGTCGGGGCTTCAATACAAGACGGACATTACAGACGAGCAGTATGGAGGTATAATGGATAATAATAAAATAGTGGTAAATAGTAAATATCTTGTCTGATTCCTTGGTCAAAGTTATCTGAGAGCTCAAGTCTCCTGGGTTTCCTGTTCTTTTGCAGCTGCTGCGTTGTTTCCCTTTTTCACTCTATAACTCGTATACTACTAGACTGAGAGTGTGAGGTGCATGAATGAGGGAGTGATGGTGTTCTACATGTGATGTGTTGTTATTGCAGGTCTGAACAGAGACACTGAAACTCACATTTAAAATAATGAAACAGAAAAGATGGCGTCTGCTACAGATGAAACAGTCACTGTCACGTCAGACCGAATAAAAAAAGAGGAGGAGGATGACAGAACAGATTCAGTGGCTCTGTTTACATCGAGGCCGCAGCTATAAATCGGTGATTAATGGCAGTATTTGATTTTTGGCATCAAAACGTTTTGGGGTGGTGGGGGGGATTTATTGTTTCTTTCCTGCAGAGAACGGAGAAATACATATCCTCCCGTCATCCATCATCACTGTGTGCGTTTGGATGCAGATTCAGATGCAGGGCCCCGCATTTCTGTACAATAACAACTGTGGAGGAGAGAGAGTGAGTGCAGCCCGGGGGGAGGAGGGGGAGGAGGGGGGGCGGCTGCGTGAGCGCGCCGCTGAGTGCTTTCTCTTATTTCCACATGTGAACATTTTCTTCCTGGGAGATAATAGAGGCACATCCATCGGTGGGCTCGCAAACCCACACAGGCGCATTATGTGGCGAGATGTCTCTGGGGGCTTTCGACGCACACACACACACACACACACACACACACACACGGCGGAGGCATTTTTATGAGCGGCTCTCTGGGTCAGTAATGGACACTTTTTTAGCAGTTATTATCTGAGAGACTGAGCAATAGAAATATGGAGAAAAGCGTTTAAGTGAGTCAGTGAGAAAATGTCAGAATGTGAAATATACGATATTAAACTCTCCGCTCCGCCGGATCTATCTCTCTCTCTCTCTCTCTCTCTCTCTCTATGCCTCATATCCTCCCTCGCGCTCGGCCATCAATCACCACAACACCAGTCGTCCTGACGATGTGATACCACGGCTCCAGTCTGCACCTAAATGGCGGCGGTTTGCCCCTAAAATTTGAGACAGCGGAAGTAATGCACATGTGCAACCAATTACATTGTTGGCTTTATTACATTAAAAATGGCCAAATCTATTACATTATTGGCTGGTATTACGTTTTGGGTTGCTACAAGGATCATTAATGAAAAGAAAATGTGAATATTTGCCTTGCAAGTTGATTTACGCCCCTAAAGTTTTGAAGGGATATTTTAACATTTTGGGAAATTGGCCCATTGCCATAATCGCTATAGTCTTAGCAGTAAGTTTGTTACCTTTAATTGTCGGTGCAAGCTGTTTTTAGAACGGCGGAGCAGAGCTATGCTACGGAGGCTCATGGGATTTCTTGGTTTCCCTCATCAAACTCATCAAATACACAATCCAACAACTCCACAACGCTCTGGTGGACAAGTTGTGACCTGCACATTCACCACGCTATGAGATAATAACAGAACGTTACCAGACAGAGTTGTTTTAGAGGGAAATTCCTGCAAAACCGCTGATGCACGTTGCCTTCAGGGACAGTTTTTCATCAAGCAGTCTCTGTATTTACCCCTAAAACAACTCTGTCTGGTAACGTTCTGTTATTATCTCATAGCGTGGTGAATGTGCAGGTCACAACTTGTCCACCAGAGCGTTGTGGAGTTGTTGGATTGTGTATTTGATGAGTTTGATGAGGGAAACCAAGAAATCCCATGAGCCTCCATAGTGTAGCTCTGAGCAGCTCACGGCTCTGCTCCGCCGTTCTAAAAATAGCTTGCACCGACAATTAAAGGTAACGAACCTACTGCTATGACTATAGGGATTACGGCAATGGGCCAATTTGCCAAAATGTTGAACTATCCCTTTATGTTACGGGCCACTTTGCTCCTATTAAAAAGTAAAGTTAGTCTGGATCCCTGGATACCTGTGACAGCAGGTGCAGCCTGCAGCAGCTTCCCCTGGTCCACATCTGGAGGGAAAACACCACATTTATCTTGTCTCGTGTCTGTGCATTAAACACACAGCTGGACTGTGAAACCTCCTCGTCTCACTAATGAACACAGGGAGGGAGTGTTGTTTGTTTACCTGCAGGAGAACAGATAGGAACAGTTTGTTTATCTCAGTATCTACAGTTAGCACAGGTTTTAGTTTGGCTTTCTGCAGCTCTACAATCACAGCGGCTTGTGTTTGTTTGGGGTTATTAGAGGTCGGAGGTTAAGAGCTGGAACACGAGCTGCATTCATCTCCTGAAACTTTATTTCAAGGAAATTTTTCTGTCGCTTTTTCTCTTTTTTCTTGTGTTTCTGTGTTTTTGTGTGTTTTGTGTTTCCTGGCTCTGGCAGGTGACATCTGCTGTCGACGCAAAACACTGAAACTCTGACGGGCGCTCAGTTGTTTTTCCAAAAAGCAGGAATCTGGGTCTAACGAGATGGTAGGAAGCCTAGTGAGCACAGATGGAGCTGGTTGAGCTGTAGTTGATGTTGGAGCTTCAGTTCCTCACAGCCAACTGATAATCTGACTTTATTTACATGTAACAGCAGCTCGAGCATGGAAGGTGAAATAGTTCATTCATATTTAGAGGAGGAGAGGGATAAAAAACACATATTATATGCATGATATATAGACTTTAAATAGGAACTATGCCTAATTTTTACCTTATTTAACCAGTTTCTGAGTAAAAGTTCTGGTTAACCTTTGCATCGACCATGCAACCTGTCCTAAAGGGTCACAACTGACTCGACCTGTCTGATCCTTTACAACATGGTATTAAATTGTTACCCAAAAATTACATTACACCTTTTCAATCCACTTTTACACTTTTTTTGGACTTTTACTGCTAATATACCTCATTTACATGAAAACATATCAAATTTTTTGCTTATTTTGCTAATTTTTGTTATTTTGAGGCAATAATTTGACAGAAAACCATAGAAACATCCGACAGGGGGTCAAATTTGGAGGTTAAATCAATGACTTGGCTGAAAACCAACCTTGTAAGATCAGAGCCTCCGACCCGGTGTCCCTGCTCTCGTCTCTGCGGCACCGCCACACAAACGTAACGCGCCCCGTAACCCGTAATCTCTTGTTTATGACAGATAAGACTACACAGATATACACATGGTAACATGGTAGATGATAAACAACGTTATCCACCGCTCCATGAATTGATTTCTCACCGGCTTCGTTGGAAACAAAATAATGCACATGGAGGAGAGGAGGGTTAGAGACACAGAGGAGGAGACACCTGGAGAGTTCCTCTTTAAAGGGATAGTTCAACATTTTGGCAAATTGGCCCATTGCCATAATCCCTATAGTCATAGCAGTAGGTTTGTTACCTTTATTTGTCAGTGCAAGCTATTTTTAGAACAGCGGAGCAGAGCCGTGAGCTGCTCAGAGCTACGCTACGGAGGCTCATGGGATTTCTTGGTTTCCCTCATCAAACTCATCAAATACACAATCCAACAACTCCACAACACTCTGGTGGACAAGTTGTGACCTGCACATTCACCACGCTACGAGATAATAACAGAACGTTACGAGACGGAGTCGTTAAATAAGAATGGGAAACTTCACTTTATCCTTTGAGCTGCTTTGACTTTACTGAAATTAGTTGTCACGCTTTGATTTTGCTTTGATGTATTTTGTATTTTCTGCTTTTTAACGATTCATCACAGTGTGACTCTGGTTGCAAACGAATGAATGAATGAATGAATGAAACTGAAATATTTAAGCTGTGATATTTTGGTCTGGATTGACATTACAACAGGTTCGATCTTGACTTTTTTCACTCAGGGAGTCGACCAATCACCTTCATGCAGCGGGGAGTCACCGCCGTGTTAATCGGAGGAGCTCTGCAGGAGTTTTTATTTAAGACTCCTCAGGTCTTTCACACTAAGCCGGGTTAACTACAGCCTGACTCCACACACACACACACACACACACCAGGTAGAAAACCGATGTCGATCCTCTCCATGTGCTGTGTCTATTTACCACCGTCTCTCTATCTCCTGGTGGAAAAAGGTCGAATGAGACGGGGGAGAAAAAGAGAGAGAGGGGGGTTGGGGGGTGGGGGGGGAAACAGGTGGAGTCAGCCGTCGTCATGGCAACCCACTGTCTCTCTCTCTCTCTCCTCCATATAAGGCGAGTGAGTGATATCATATGGTTGGCAATGCCTGGGCGCTTTGGAAGGAGGCACAGGCTGTTCTGAGTGAGAGGCAGCAGCAGCGGGAGAGAGAAGGAGCGACAGGGAGCGACAGAGAAGAGGAGGAGGAGGAGGAGAGAGAGAGAGGAGAGGAAGAAGAGAGGAGACAGAGGAGGGAGGGAGAGTGTGTTTTTTTCTATCGTTTATATCAGAGGCTGACACACAGAGAGATAGAGAGAGAGCAGGAGGAGGAGGAGGAGGAGGAGGGGCAGGAAGAGATGCTAACTGCCTCTTAGGCGCTACTACGGGTACAAGCCAGCGAGAGCGAGGAGCGAGGAGGGGGGGACTGGACTCGGGCTCTGGATCCTCAGGGCGCGGGAAAGACACAGAGGAGCCGCCGCCGCCACCGCCAACACCGCCGCCGCAGTGGGAAGAAAACAGAAAGAGAAAAAGAAAAAAAGAAGAGGATAAAACATGGAGAGGGGGGAGAAGGAGGAGGAGGTGGGAGGCTGGAGGAGGATGATGATGAGGATGAGGATGATGATGATGCACCAGGCGGCCGACGTGCTCATTAAGTAGCCACGGTAACTCTCTCTCTCTCTCTCTCTCTCTCTCTCTCTCTGTGTAACGGCGTCCTTCCTCCTCAGCGGAGACGTCGGGGCATTCCTGCGTGGAGCCATGACGCTGCTGCTGCTGCTGCTGCTGCTGCTGCTGCTGCTGCTGCTGCTGCATGGCTGATGACGGAGTGATGGAGTGATGCAAAGTACAGGAGTGTGTGTGTGTGTCTTCTCAATATACGTGTGCATTGCAATGTGTGTGTGTGCAGCGCAGGTGATGATGCAAAGACAGTGAGCTCACAACTCATCCTCTCCTCCCTTTTCTGTTTAATGTTAAATATGTTTGTGCGTGTGTGTGTTGTCAGAGTGTTAGGGGTGGGGGGGGGGGGGTTTCCGAGCAGGCAGGTGTTGGCCAGGTGTGTCTTTTGCTGCCGCAGTGGTGTGTGTGTGTGTGTGTGTGTGTGTGTGTGTGTGTGTGCACGTGTTGTGTAGCCTGAGAGTAGAAGAACAAGAATAAGAAGAAGCATAACGTGCAAAGCATAAACACAAGTGTTTGTCTGTGTGTGTGTGTATGTGTGTATGTGTGTTGGTGTACGAGTGAGTGCACATGTGTTGGTGTGTGTGTGTGTGTGTTTGGACTGGAAGGGGAGGGAGGGGGAGGGAGGGAGGGGGGCAAAGCTGGACTGTCAGAGAGTGAGTGAGGGAGGGAGAGAGGGGAAAAAAAGAGGGTGGGTACAAAGATGGCTACTTGTCATGCAGGTCAGGCTTCACGTCTCTGTGCTCATCCCTCTCTCTGTTTCTTTCTCTCCTCCTATTCTTCTACTTCTTCTCGTCTTCCTTCCTACCCCCCCTCCCCTCCCTCCCCCCTCTCTCTCTCTCTCTCTAAGCCCTGTCTGCCTCGGTGCGTATGTATGTGCGCCTCGGGATTTCAGCTCAAAGTGATTGAGAAATATTGCAGGCAGTAATCACTGAGTCACGGCGCATAGGGGGCCTGTTTGTGTTAGATGAGACAGGTTTTATGTTCCAAAAAATGTCCGCTTGTTGGTGCATTAAATTATCTGTGGAGTGACTTGGCGGTAATTCCTGTCATTCCAATTTAAGGTGAATAAACCAACGGGAGCGGGTGATTACACAGCGCACGGCGACAGCGGCGGCGGCGTCTGTTGTGTGAATGCTAAGATATACTGGAGGATTATAACACAATGGGTACTTGACTTCACAATTATCATCTGTTTTGTTTTTTCTTTACAATATTGTTTTTGACAAGAACCCGTGAAGAGGGCGATAATGAAAATATTAACGCCTGTTTGGCGGCAACTGGCAACTTGTAATTAGGAGGCCGTGAAGTCGCTTGAGTTTGTCGCGGCTGTTTGGTTCTGGGTCTTTGGGAAATTATCTCTCTTCTCTCAATATTGTTGCTATTCTTCGGCAAATAAAACGAACGTCAGCTGGCGAGAGATGAGCGTTTTATTGATTGAGACTAAATTATGAATCTGCAAAGACGTCGGAGGCAAATGTCAAAACGAGAGCATCATCGTTTGCTAAAAAAGCACCCGAGAGCAAATAGGCAGCTGTACGACTGTGTTGGTGCAGCAGGGAGGAAAAAACCAAGAGAGGAGCAGAAGCAGCATGAAGGTGACAGACAGTTTGACCAGTTGGTCTTTGAATGTCCTCTGCAGAGAGGGACAGAGTACTCGAGCTCAGTACTTGAGTAAGAGTACAAATACTACTGGTCAAAATTTACCCGTTACAAGTAAAAGTAGCTCAGTCGACATGTTACTCGAGTAAGAGTAAAAAAGTACTTGCTTTTAAAGGTACTTAAGTATCCAAAAGTACATGCTTTTAAATTTACTTTAAGTAAAAAATAAGAGTAAGAGTACATTTCTTATTTTTCACATAAATTACTATATTTTTTTCTAAATGATTTTAAGGAGCTTTTAACTCTTGTTTCTGAGAATGAACTCTTTGAAACCACCTGATGTGCTGCTTTTAGGGGTTAGGGTTTCCTTCTTTGACAAACACAGCTTGTGTCCAATAGGATTTTAGAAAAAAAAAAGAGCAGACCTGAAAGTAACGAGTACTTTTCAGCCTTTCTAGAAATTAACTCGAGTAAAAGTAAAAATATTTGTCTTGGAAATGTATTCAAGTAAGAGTAATAAGTACCAAAGAAATCTAATACTCAAGTAAAGTACAAATCCTCTGGATATGTACTTAAGTACAGTACTCAAGTACATTTACTCCGTTACTGTCCACCACTAGTCCTCTGTGGGGGGGGGGGGGGCGGCCATTAGAGACCGGACCGAGGACCGTGGACGTCCAGAGGGAGAGAGTCCTGAGAGGAAACCACGAGAGCAGAGGAGGTGATTGGGTCAGGACCGACGCCTCCCGGGCTTCTTCCTTTGGGAGGTTTTCCGGTCACGGGACGAAGGAACCGCCTGAGGAATGAATGAATGATCCCGTCTCAGCGGGGAAACACCGCGGCGGGATCCCCGGAGGAGCTGGAGAGCGTTGGTTGGTGGAGAGAGGGAACTTCCTGCTCTGAGCTTCTGCACTTTGAGTTTGACACTGAACTATTAGTCATTTAGCCTCTCAGGGCTCCAACTGCCCCTAAACGGAGCCATTTTGCCCCTAGATTTTGAGACGGTGCAAGTAAATGTTTCATCTACTTACACATGTTCAACCGGTTAATTTGCCTCTTTTCTTTTTTTCTGGTGAAACGTGGAAGAGACGGCCCATAGGCCGATGTGTGTGTGGATCATGAATGAAAAGGAAAAGTGAATATTTGCTTTGCAAGTGGATTTATGGTGTGCGTCCCTAAAGTTTCTGCTTGTGCTCCTAAAAAATTAAATTAGGGGAGCCACTGTGCTCCTGGTAAAAAAAAAAAAAAAGTTAGTTTGGAGCCCTGACTATTACTGGTAACTTGCTTATTACCATTACTACTGCCTTACTTGATGCAATTCACCTCCCAAAATATACGATATCATTGCTTATCACTGTGAATATCAACATTAAAGTGCCACGTTTCAGCTCTGTTGCACATAAATGGAGAAAAACCAGTGTGAGATACAGGTTTTAAATACAAAATAAAAGGCAGCAAGATGTTGTTTCCTCCACATTAGTTCATGCACGTAGTTAATTGACAGAAGGAGGTGACCGAAAGGCACGAAAAATAAAAGCAAAAATCTACCAGAGTGATCAAAGGCAGATCAACAGAAGCAGGTGAACACGGAAAAACTACAAAATGGAAAAAAAACAATGAGTGGCAGAAAGAGAGAGAGAGAAGAGGAGCACAGAGGTTGTTGATAATGTGATGATGACTGAACAACAAGTGGACGACGCTCGGTGGGATGGAGACGGACACGACGCCACAAACAGAAAAATAAAAGTGCATGGACTCATGAAACAGAAAACAAAGGTCAAAGATCACGACCCGAAGCCTCCGCCTCGTCTGTCAGACATTCTGTTCTGGCTCCAGAGGAACTGGGACGTCGACGTTATTGATGATTTCACCGCTGATGGAAACAAGTGGGAGACCTACTGGAACATTAGGTGCAGAAATGAAGTCGAACGGATCAAAAAAAAAAACCTCATCGGACGTCATTTCTCCGCGGAGCGAGGACGACGGCTCGGGAACAAAAGGTCACTGTTCAAAGTGGAGTCGATCCTCTGATCTCCGTCCAGACTAAAGGCAGCGAGTCTCTGCAGGAGTGGAGCGTCACCGGGGGAAGAGCCGGAGCGTCGGCTGAGCGTCCGTGGGTGGAAGAAAGACTTCACAGAGTCATCGAGTGCAAATTAGAAAAAAAAAAAAATCTTAAATGTGGTAAATTAGTTTGACTGATCTTTTCAAACACCTAAACTTTAAGCACTCTCCATTAAAAGGCCTCATATCTCCCACACAGCTGTTTTAATACAGATGTAAGCCCACTCAAATTAAAGCACAGACTCTGCACTTTAATGCAGCATCTATTATTTTATTTCAAACTCAATGTGTTGAAGTAACTGTAACTGACCAAATACTAACGTCCTGGAGCGACATGAGAAGTAATTATGTTTGAATAAGGTCTTGGTGAAAGAGATGAAGAGACAGACTGAGGCTTTTCATTATATTTATACTGCAGATATATGTAATAGTTCTGTTTGGCTATAATAATCTTCAACACTTGACATTTTCATCTGGAGAAAGAAACTTCCAGTCTGCTTCTTCATTTGTCGTCTGTAGGTTTGTAAGGTCATGGTTGAAGCTGTAAAGATTCAGGGACGTCGGATGCGTCTCAATTCAGGCGTGCGTCTTTTTCGAGGACGATTGCGTCGATGCGAAAGGTTCTTTATGATCCGTCCTTCTTCTCCCTGGGCAACAAAGGTTTCAATAGATACATCCTCTGTGGTGGCACATCGATTAAAGGAAATGATATGGCAGCAGACAATGGGAGGATTCAGCTCAGGTTCAACAGCTAAAGCTTCAACAGAAAGCTAAACAAAACACAAGGGACGAGGGATAACAAGTTATGGTTTACTAAGGGGGCTTTCACACCTACCTCGTTTGGTCCGGACTTTCGGACTTTCCAGATAGTTCGGATCAAATTGACAGGTGTGAAAGCTCCCCCGGACCACGGTCCGGACTAAAGACCGAGTCTTTGGTCCAGCCTCAGGAGGTGGTCTCGGTCCGGACTATCCTGGACCAAGGTCCGCTGCTGCGTAGTGTGAAAGCATTTTTTTGGAAGGTCCGAACTATCAGACCAAATACAGGAAATAACGTCAGATGCGCTCGTGCCGAAAAAAGTAAATAAACAGAAAAAATGGAAAGAGGAGCCGCGGCAACGGACGGCAATACTTGGGGAGAGGAGGAGATCATATTATATCCAGATTTGGTCAGAAGGATGGGTGTGTCAGTGTAGGCTACACTTGTAAACGTTTACACGGAATTAAACAGTAGAGTGTTTAATATAAATCCCCAAACGATACATGCAAGCCTATTTTTTTATATAATGACCCGAATATATATTTTTTCCGCCGAAAAAAGTCTGAAAAAGACGGATCAGCGGGTGACACCAAACAACGTCTGCCCCAGCAAGTCAGAGCTTTTATTTCTCTCACACTCACACACAAGTGACCTGGAGAGATGCAGCCGCATCTGACAGGAGGATCGCGCGTGTGCGCATAGCGTGTGTGTGTTCCCCTCCACTACACAAAACAGCTGATCGCTGATCGCTGCCACTCTGATCAATGAGAGCATTTCGCCGCGGCACAATCCTCTTTTTTTCTCTCCTTTCATCAGCTCTAAACTCACTCTTCTGCACCGCGATTACAAACCACAGCGTGCTTTCCAGCAGTAGGCTATATTTTTTCTTTTTTTTTTTACACATATTTTTATTTTATTTTTTTCAGAGCACTTTCTATGCGCTAACGTCAGACGCACGCTCATCCGTCATGACGTCGGTAGATCCTTTAGTCCGCTGGCATAATAGCAGTGTGAAAGCGAACTTTACTGGACTATATGGAAACAATGTAACAAAAAAAAAAATTAAGTCCGGACCTTGGTCCGGACTATTAGGTGTGAAAGCGCCCTAAGGTTTGGCCTTTGTAGACCACACAATCTATGAGTCAGGACACAGTCGGTGCGTTTACATGCACAGCTAAGTCGAACTACGCTCAGAGCTGGAGTGGCGATATGCGTCATCTCAGCAGGTTAATACAGACAGACCCCTGTCCAGTTGACTTTTCTGTCACCTAAATAACTGGATATGAATAACTTAGAGTTCTCAATTAGTGAGTTCCCCGACCGGACACTGGCTTCGTTGCTACACTTTGTGCCGTCACTCCACCGGCTCCCAGTTTCTTTAAGAATTGATTTTAAAGGAGACATATTCTGCCCCCTTTCCACAAATTAGAATAGTTCCCAGGTGTCTTAAAGACATGTCTGTGACATGCTTCGGTCAAAATACCCCAAGGATCAAACATCACAGCTCTTTTCATCCTCTCTAAACAGCCCTGATCAGAACGGTTGGTTTCAGTGTCTGTCCCTTTAAATGCAAATCAGCCACTGCTTGCCCCGCCCCTTCTACCAGTCCCAGGTGGGGGTGGGGTTATGCAAATTCGAAACCTTGTTACATCACTGGAAGACAACTGAGGGAACAGCTCGTAAAACCACGTGGATTTCAACCTAGGGAGCCTGAAGATTACAGATTTTTTCATACAGATACAGTATGTCCCCTTTAAAGCTCTTAATGGGCTGGCTACTGGTCAGCCCAAAAACCCGTCTGAAGACAAAAGGTGACCGAGCCTTTGCTGCGGTCGCTCCTCGGCTCTGGAACAGCCTGCCCTGGTACATCCGGTCAGTGGTTTCATTAGAGTCTTTTAAATCCTCCCTGAAAACACACTTTTCCTCTCTGGCTTTCAGTTGAGTTGACCTATTTCTCTTCGACTTGTCTTTTATTTACTTATTCATAGTTTGTATTCTATTGCACTTCACTTATGGATTTTATGGTATTTTGATAATGGTATGTTTAAGTGCTTTATAAATACAGTTGAGTGTCTACTGTTGTGAAGTCCAGTCTTAGGCTAACGTGCAATTCAGTTGTCCAGTTGTAGACGGATTAAGGCCATAATTTGTTTTCTCAACGTACTGAGTGGTACCCTGAGATATGAGACTATTGCATGTGGATTTGCCATATTTAGTATTATCTGATGAGTTTCTCAAAATGTTAAAATACCACTGTCCTGTGAAATAAAATTAAAAACAGGGGAATTTGAAGGCAGGGACAAATTAAGTCTTTGGGGTCAGGTACAGTACGGCGACTGTGCCGTTTTGTGGTCAGTGGACTTGGACCCGGGCCCGGGATCCACACCGAGCCACACGGAAATCTGGGTCACGGCCGCCCGACGGTCCCGGCGAGGTCTTTGTTCCCTCCCCGTCCTGCCTGCTCCGCTCCGCTCCACATTCAACACGAAGCGAGACAGATTTCAAGAAAGTTGCCAGTGAGATTTCGAGCAGAGAGAAGTCGCTGGGATCCAGGCGGCTCCCCGAACAGCTGCTCAAACATGAGTTAAGTTCCACCTACACCTTCGTTTAATTATTAAGAGGATTTGTGTTTTCAGAAGCTCTCAGAGCGTCTGTGATGGAGACACCAACACACCTGAGCTCCGAGTTTTTAAAGTCACATTAAAATAACCCAAAAAGTGCAAAGTCAAACATGCACACTCTCACTTTTTACTGAAATAGATGTAAATTGTTTGTTGTGACAGTAGAGTTGTAGACGTCAGTGTTGAGGAAACCGGCGAGGAGCGAACAGGCAGCATTCAGACGTTAAACACAACCCGGTGTCTGGGAGTGTGTGTGCTGCTTCAACACCTCCAGGTTCACATGATGTGAAGTGTTTCTGGTTCCAGTTAAAAAACAGTGAGGAGGTTCAGCTGCAGATTCCCACTGAGAGAATCAGCTGATTGATTCCCCGTGAGTCTCGTCTGTCAAACATCAGTAGTGTTGTTGTAGAGCTTGCGACCACATTTCCAAGTTTCTTGGTCTTGTCTCGGTCTCAGTTCAGCTGGACTTTTTTCTCCTGACCAGTCAAGACCACAGCTGCAGTGACATATGTCTCTCTGTCACTGTCTCACTTTGGTTTCTGTAATGTAATACAATAACTGTAAGATGATTAGATTTGTTCTACTAAAGTCTCTGCTTGTGTTAAACCATGTGAACAACTTGGTGTCACCAGTGTGAACAGTTCCGAGTGCAATCAAAGGCAGCATTAGATATGATATAGATTGAATACAGTGATGGTCTTGAAAATGGTCTCACATTGGTTTGGTCTCGGGTTACTTTAGGTGGTCTTGACTGCAATACTAGTCTGTAGGTCCTAGAAGTTCTTGATTCAGTTCCCAGAACAGTCTCTCTGAGTCTCTTTGGTGTCCAGTGTTTTTATTTCGTGGTCTTTTTCAGTCTTTCTTCTTGGTGGGTTTGGGTTTGGTTGTTTTCAGTCGTCCGACCGCCAGTGTGACCGACACTGAGCTGCTTAAAAAGCCTTAACCCTCCTGTTGACCTCCTGGGTCAAGGAAGGAAGGAAGGAAGGAAGGAAGGAAGGACAAAAGGAAAGATGGGAGGAAAGAAAGAAGAGGAAAAGGAAGGAAATATAGAAGGAGGGAGGGAGGGAACAGATTGGGTCAATTGGGTCAGGAAGGAAGGAAGGAAGGGAAAAGGGAAGGAAAGAAAGATGGAGGGAGGGAGGGAACAGATTCGTTCAAGGAAGGAAGAAGAAAGAAGAAGGGAAAGAAGGGAGGGGAAAGGGATTGTGGAAAGAAGGATGGGAAAAGGGAAGGAAAGAAAGATGGAGGGATAGGGAACAGATCAGGTCAATTGGATCAAAAGAGGAGGGAAAAAGAAGTAAGGACGGTAAGGAAGTATGGAGAAAGGAAGGCAAGAAGGAAGGATGGAGGAGGGGAACAGATTGAAGGACAACAGGGGGGTTAAAGCTGAACTATGCAAGTCTGGTGTCTCTCCTCTGTGTCTCTAACCCTCCTCTCCTCCATGTGCATTTGTTTCCAACGAAGCCGGTGAGAAATCAATCCATGGAGCGGTGGATAATGTTATTTATCATCTACCATGTTACCATGTGTATATCTGTGTAGTCTTATCTGTCATAAACAAGAGATTACGGGTTACGGGGCGCGTTACGTTTGTGTGGCGGTGTCGCCATGGAGACGAGAGCTGGGACACCGGGTCGGAGGCTCTGATCTTACAAGGTTGGTTTTCAGCCAAGAGACGCTAGGTGGAAGGCAGAGAGCCTCCATTCTCCCTGGAACAAGCCGTTTAAACATCACAATTACTCCAAAGCTGATTAATAAATTAACAATTTAAATTTAACAAAGGTAGGAATCTCGCATCGTTCCTGTTTAAAATCTTTGAAGCTTTGTTTTTCTTGCAATATCGGGTTGAGCCGAAGTCAAATCGACTGTGATGATGACATTTGATTAACAGAGCGCAGTGTTCACTTCAGTCCGACGCTGTTTCCTCTGATTCACTGCGGTCGACTGCTTCAGTCAAAGTCTCTGATCGACCGCGACTTGTCCGACCTGCAGAAAAATACATTTGACAGTAACATCTCTGTACAAGAAGGAGAAGAAGGAGGAGGAGGAGGAGGAGGAGGCCGACATCCTGGCACAGATAAGAGCAGTCGGATCCAAAAGCTAATCCTCCATCATGCATGATTGATTGATTGATTGATTGATGGCTTTTGAGGTCACCGCTGCAGCTTCTTTTTAAAATCCAGACTGTTATCGCTCTGTGATATTGTTACATTGGTCAGCGCTAGTCTAGTTTTTGCGGTGTAAGCCGTCGTGCGGCTCTGTACGAGACACATCTATAACATCAGAATGTATTGACACGGTTGGACAGGCAGTAATGATCAGTGCTGCAGAGTTATTATAGCTCCTCTCAGCTGTCACCACCGCTCATCATCACGTCTCGTCCAGCTTCAGAGGAAAGAGCCACTCTATCATGTTCCAGCTGACGATCGCTGGGTCTGTTATTATTGTAATTTGAATTTAAAAAATGAACTGTAGAGTTAAAGTAGCTTCACACGCCTCTAAATCTGCTAATTTGATTATAGGAAACATTTATTCTCTTTGTCATGATGCACCTGGAGGTATACTGTCACTGCTACCAATGGTTATTTTTGAATTCAAGTAGGTGGAAGTGTAAAAAAAAAAGATATATATATTATAAATATATCTTGCAGTTTGTTGAGAGAGAAAAACAACCTGAGCAAAGGTAGAAATCCGATAGTGGAGTTGTTGTAGAGTGTAAAAGCGCCATACAGGCCGCTGAAGGTCTCCTCTGTTGGAGTGCAGCCATTCATTCAGCCTCTTTTACATCTTTCTCTTTCTCTTTCTCGTCGCTGTTGGGACTTTAGAAAAGGACTGATGCAGAGACCTTGGGTTCAGTTCCATTTTCTATTTCAATACCTTCATCGTTGACATCGGTCGGTTCGCTGAGTGGAGGCTGTTCAGACACGAGTGCTAGAGACACTTCACTGAAGCATCTTCATGTTGAAGCTCCGGGTGTCTGGTCATCAGGTCGAGCTCACGGCTGGTGGTCCAGGTAGATGGAACTGATGTTAGGATGCCTTTAAAGGAATAGTTCACCAAGAAATGAAATTCAGTCATTAGTGACTCACCCTCATGCTGATGAATTCTCCAGAGTAGTTTTTTATTCCTCAAAGTGCATCTGGAGACCCAGGAGGCCAGTTCGTAGTCCAACAAAAACTATTTTTTTGTGTAATAATAATAATAATAATAGATTTTATTTGTATTGCGCCTTTCATGGCACTCAAGGTCGCCTCACAGAAAAATAGATACATACAGAACATCTCATAATAATAGTGCAAAAGACACAGCATAAAAACAGCATAAAACAGTATAAAATATTAAACACAGCGTAAAAGCACCAAGGAAAAAACAATGAAATGAAATAAAACAAGTGCAGTGAATTAGATGTTATTTTGTGTAGTCCATAAAACTACACAAAAACCATTTAATATTCCTCCACACTGCTCGTCCACTGCAATCCAAGTGTCCTGAAGGGAGATAGTCCAGAGTTTACTGGAAACAACGTAATTTCGGACATTTTTACAGCCTAAACAGTCCTGGATTGAATTTGCCCGGGGCTCTCGCGTTCACGCGATGCACGCGGAAATGACCAGACTTGCCTCAATGACATTGTTTCCAGTAAACTCTGGACTATATCCCTTCAGGACACTTGGATTGCAGTGGACGAGCAGTGTGGAGGAATATTAAATGGTTTTTGTGTAGTTTTATGGAAGTTTTTGTGTCTGGCCCTATTACTCTCATATAAAGTTTTCGTTGGACTAGGAACCGGCCTCCCGGGTCTCCAGATGCACTTTGAGGAATAAAAAAACTACTCCGGAGTATTCATCAGCATGGGGGGGAGTCACTCAATCAATCCTAAACAATACCTTCTGGTATCAGAGGACGTGGAGCAGCAGAATCAAATCGGTCTGGTCCAAAGTGAAGATGTGAGTGAAGACGTGTCTTCATCTGAATAAACTCACTCAGCTCTACTGCTCCTGCTCCTCTTTGTAGTTTTTTAAGCACTAAAAATAAATGTGCTGATGCTGTATATTTTAGTCATTGTCAACAAAAGCAACAATGAATGAAGCAGAACAACAACAACAAGTTCAGTGTGTCCAAGGACAGAAAAGGAAACTTTATATTTTTACAGATGAACATGTTTTATTTGTAAAAGCAGATGGTGGTGAAGTCAGGAAGGTCGGATTTACAATGATGTCAAGACAAGAGGACAGGAAATAACAACGATACAAGATAAAAGAACAAACGTGTAAATGCAATTGATGAATAACAAGTAGAATCTGTAGCGAGCTCCAGGTGGACGATGCTCAGCATGAACTCTGGGACATGGCGTCTTTCCTCCTGGTCTGATGTGGTGGAGCGTGGAGGTAAAGTGTAATAGACGAGAGAGCTTTGTAAATAAACAAACACAAATGCAAATCACAGGGCTGTGAGACAGACGGAGAGGCTGCAGCCACGACTGTTATAAGTCATAAACCTGAGAGCAGAGAGGAAGGAGGAGGTTTTATCGCTGCAGCTTGAAGCACAAGACGTCGCCACGATCTCACGCTGATGAGAGGAGGAGGAGGAGGAGGATGAGGAGGAAGAAGAGGAGGAGCTCTTCACACAAAGATCTTTCAGGAGCACTCGACAAACGCGAGGGGATGACGGATGACACCACTAAGATGGCTGCACAGGCAACCCAAGACACATATAAATGTAAATATGCTTGATATCTATAAGGATTTAAAAAGTACGGCAGTCGTTTTATGGTGCAGTCGATCTTGAGTCCGTACGTTTCGATCCCGTTCTTTGCTAACGTGACATCGTTGTTGCTGATTTGCATGAGTCATGTTTTTTTTTGTGTTTTTATTGAGAATTTTTCTTCATGCAGATGTAAAACCAACGTTTATACAGGTAAATGCAGAAACAAATATAAACACATGGGTCTTACTGTCTTAGCAAACTGTCCATATTCCCATTTTCTTTTATTCAATCAAGTCTTGTCCTTTGTCGCTGTTCGGTCTTAAATATCATCCATCTCATCCATTTCTCTTCAAACTGAGCTTCCTGTAGTCTAAAGGGGTGCATCATTTTTTCCATTAGTGTCCATTTATCCTGTGTTGGGGTGTCCTCTATTCCCCATTTCCTTGTAATGGCTTTTGTAGTCGCTGTTAGTAATATTTTTACCAATTATCTCTTCTTCACTTGTATATTTTCTTCACATACTGTAAGTTACACAAATACAGTACAGTACAAGACACAGGAAATCAGGTATTTTCAACAATGCATCGTGTAACATTTTCGAAAATGGTGTTTTTTTTAATCATATTTCCACTTTTTTTAAAAAATATTTTCATGTCGGATGCTGCAGATGATCCGAAGTTTAACCAAAGTCCAGCAGCAGAGAATTGATTTCACTTTTTCACTGCTCGTCTGATTTCAATGCATCATGATGCAGATGATGGTGAATTACAGTTCAGGAGTGATGCAGTGTTTCCCATACATTCACTTATTCGTGGCAGCCCGCCACAAATAAATTACGTCCACCACAAATAGATTTTTCTGCTTTTGGCTCGACCAACGCAATATTGTTCCGTTCATTCATCTCCGCATAGCGCTCTTTCTCCGTTATTGTCGTTCACACACGCATGCATGCCAGTTGTGCGCGGTTAAAGAGACTCATACGGCCACGGTCTTCTTGCAAACCTGTGGGAAATACTGGTGATGTGTCAATTAGTCTGGGAAGAGGTGGAGTGATATGGATGAGAAATGGGATTGGACCGAGGTGTTGGGTGGAGGTGCAGGGTAAGACCAAAGAATTCCTCAATCTACGAAGATCGCATCCTTCGAAACGTGTCGCCTCTTTATTTGGGCTGTAACTATGGCAACTGAAGGAAAAAGATGGTATAGGCTATGTATAAGTATACGTGGAACAAGGACTCGTCCAAACGAAGCTGCATCTTAAATTCTCGACTGTGCAGATGAAGTAAAGATGGCAGCCTGTTAATCCAGAGTCGGTGCGTGGCGTTAATCCTGCTGCTGGGTCCGCGCCAGACGACTCATACATCACTGTGGGGCTGAATCTGGGAGCTGCCAGTGTGTGTGTGTGTGTGTGAGTGAAACCACTGTAAACATTTGATTAATTGCTGAGAGGCAATTACAAGCAATTAAAGTTCTATTATGTCGGCAGTGAAGGACAACGTGAGTTAATCTGGTTATCATCATGATAATTAGCTCATCATTTTCTCACCAAGTCTTAATGTAAAAAACAAAAAAGAAAAGAAAAAGAAATAAAGTTGTTTATTGGTTTGTTTTGAACCTAAACTACAATTTGTGGTTGTTTTTTTTAAAAGGCGGTGAAGACGCTTTAGAGCCAATCAGAGCAGCCGTATATAAAAATAATGCAGCGTTAAACCTCTGAAGCTTCGTTAGACGGAGCACTTTGTGGTATCGCTCACTGATCTTCACATGGGAACTGAGTGACACAGCAGTTTGAGTCTGGTTTCATCTGGCTGCTGCTGCTGCTGCTGCTGCTGCTTGATCTTCAACATGAGAAAATGTCTCACACTCAATCCTCCTCTTTTTCTTTTTCTTCTTCTTCCCTCCCTCCCCTGCCTCCTTTTCTGTCTCCTTTGCTCTTTGTTTTTCTTACCCCCCTCCCTCCCCTCCTCTCCTCTCCTCCCCTCCTCAACCCTCCACCCCTTAGCAACAGCCAAACTACTGGAGCTTCAAGGTCAGTGCCAATATTGTGTTTGTGTTTCAGTGTAAATCTGTGCCTCTGTGTTGGATTTGTCTCTAATAGGATAACTCTCCATTGTGTCTTGTGCATGCCTGCTCGCCTCTTCACCGCCACATCCAGTGTCGCTCACATTTACCAGCTCCGGCTTTTTTTTTTTTTTTTTTGTGTCTTTTTTAACTCTCTTTATACAGTAGCGTCGTGCAAAAGTTTGGGCGCTGCTGCTTTACAGTAAAATGTAATCTGTCAGTGTGAACAGTTCAGCAAGTGGAAGATGAAATTATCTTAAAAAAGGCATAAAGTTACAGATGACACGTTCCCTTTACATTTTAAAGGGATAGTTCAACATTTTGGCAAATTGGCCCATTGCCATAATCCCTATAGTCATAGCAGTAGGTTAATTACCTTTAATTGTTGGTGCAAGCTGTTTTTAGAACGGCGGAGCAGAGCCGTGAGCTGCTCAGAGCTACGCTACGGAGGCTAATGGGATTTCTTGGTTTCCCTCATCAAACTCATCTAATACACAATCCAACAACTCCACAACGCTCTGGTGGACAAGTTGTGACCTGCACATTCACCACGCTATGAGATAATAACAGAACGTTACCAGACAGAGTTGTTTTAGAGGGAAATTCATGCAAAACCAATCAGTCTCTGTATTTCCCTCTAAAACAACTCTGTCTGGTAACGTTCTGTTATTATCTCATAGCGTGGTGAATGTGCAGGTCACAACTTGTCCACCAGAGCGTTTTGGAGTTGTTGGATTGTGTATTTGATGAGTTTGATGAGGGAAACCAAGAAATCCCATTAGCCTCCGTAGCGTAGCTCTGAGCAGCTCACGTCTCTGCTCCGCCGTTCTAAAAACAGCTTGCACCGACAATTAAAGGTAATGAACCTACAGCTAAAACTATAGGGATTATGGCAATGGGCCAATTTGCCAAAATGTTGAACTATCCCTTTGAACAATATATGTATTTTTATTTTCATCTTTTAAATTTTCAAACTGACAGAAAAGGAAAAGGGCAAAGGTTTGGGCCCCCTGCATAGTTAGTACCTATAGCAACAATAGAGCGTTTCATGTTTAACTTTATGCCTTTTGGAGATCATTTCATCTTCCACTTGATGAACATTTTGACCAGTGGTGTCCAAACTTTTGCATGATGCCACTGTTTTTGTTCTGTAGTAAATAAAGTGCAGACTGATTAGTTGCATGTCCATTTACTCAACACTTGTGCTGCTGTTATTTTCCTACTGATTTGACTCCTGGTTGTTGTTGTGATTAATGAACACAACAGGCCAGCTGCTGCTGTGAAGTGCAGTGTGTGGACTAGTTAAGGTGGAAGTCTCCAGTTTCTGCAGGGCCGTGATGCCTTCAGTGACTCATTGGCAGCTGTTTCCTTTTGGTTTTTAAAGAGAGGAGATCGTGTAGTTTAGAGCGGGTTCATCATCCTCTGCTGAATAATGAAGGGAAATGAAACGGTAAATCAGTCTGGTTATCGGCTCCCACAGGTTCTTAGGAATGCGAGCAGCGTCGTCGGCTCGACTTTGGTCCAGACTGAAATATCTCAGTTTGTTGGATGGATTTCTGAAGGATGTTAACTGGTCCTGTGGAAAAGATTCAGACTGACGATCGATAACATTGATTATTGTGATGTTTTTTGATAGGTACAACCTGCTCACTGTCCATCGTACATATGACAAAATAAAGTTTAGTGGCAGCATCATTTACATCTGAGACATAATTTAGTTCTATTATAGATATATCCTCCTACTCCCTCAGATCATTGGTTTTGTTCTCAACCAACCAAATGACTTTGGCTCATGTCCGACCCTGAAACAGTACAGAGGCCAAATGATGCTTCAGTTCTCAGAGCAGCTTTTAATTTAATGATAACAAATGAACATTCAGGATACATCACAGTATCAGGCCTTAATATGAGGAAAACAAGGTTTCATTTTAACCTTTTACTGGGCGAGTGACCACATTCAGATCAACTCAGATACTTTCATACTTACATTCATGCAAATATTTAAACTTAGAACAAGTATTTTTGCATTTTTTACACATTTTTATTCATAAATAGATAATCCTTTGACTATTTATGTATTAAACATATTGTATAGGGTGGATAACCATATATGGTAACTTTATTGGTGTTGATTTCCAGCTAATTTTCATGTTTTTTCTTTATAATATAAGTAAAAACACTCCTCTAATAGCCTCCAATAATGGACCAGGGTTGAAATATTGAATATAGAATATAAAGGAATAAACATTTAAAAACATAGTTATATTTTTGGTTGTTATTATTTCTCCTTTGTGCTGTTACACCTGTGATTGGTCAGCCCACAGGTTGGGAGCTACAGTATTGAACAAGATATTATTATATACAGTATCATGATCTCTGGGCTGGACTGTATCCAGATGTTACATTTCAGTTTCTCCTGAGCCTGCTGTGAAATATCTCGTACAAAACTTTGCGGTGACGTTCATGGTCGTGAGAGGATGAATCCTGACATTGGTTCTGGTTAAACTGTGACAACTTGAACCATCCACTTCCTTTTCATCTACAATCGTCATCATGTCGACTCCTTCCTTCCCTCCACATACATATTCTCTCTCCGTGCAGCAATATTTCCAGTTTAAGCTTGTCACAGGCGTAAAGTTGCAGTCAGTGTGCCCCCCCTCCCCCTCCCCCCTTTGTGAGCCCCCGGGACTGTTACACCTGGGTTATTATTTGATTAGCTGAACGAGAGCTCCTGAGCAGTCCGGCGAGCAGTAATGGAGACAGCTGCAAGAGATTATTCATGCCCTTATTTCTTAAGGTAATATGAATGTAATCTGTGCTGCGTTACGCACATTTCGCCTAGTGACAGAAAAACATGAGAGATGGGATTATCTGACATGAAGCAAAAAAAAAACATCACACGCCAGAGTGAAGCCCACGCCATCACAAACACGCCGAGTCGCCTCCAGGATTTCTGAACCACTCACATGTGCCCAGCAAAACCACCACCACCACCACCGTTAAAAACGAAACCTCATTTCCACTCACACAGATTTCCACCGCGGCTCTGGCAACGCTGGGATGTAAATAGTGTGAAATGCACAAGTTAATCTGAGAGTGGAGGAGCCATTAGTGGTCATCAGTCACCGCCAGCTGCTGCAGCCGCCGCTGCCGCGTTGCAGCTCTTATTAGTTTGTTGCCACGGTCGGAGCAGAGCTAGTACGCCGAGCCGGGTCTGAAGTTTCCACACTTTTTCACTCTCATTAGGTTGAGAAGAGAAAAAAGAAAAAAAAAAAGAGAGAAGATTTTTTCAGCGTGAGGCGAGCTCCACCAGCAGATTAATCAAAGTCTGGAGTGTTTTGCTCCTCGTGTTGTTGTGAACAAACAATGGCATTTAAAATTTGAGAGTGGAAGAATTAATCTCACCAACAGAAGAGGAAGAGGAGGAGGAAGAGGGGAAAGAGGAGGAGGAGGAAGCTGCAGCATGAGAGTGTAATCCTGCCATAATGAACGTCTGAGTTCACCTCGTTAGGATTTTAACCCTCCTGTTGTCCTCCTGGGTCAAGGAAGGAAGGAAGGAAGGAAGGAAGGAAGGACAAAGGGAAAGAAGGAAGTTAGGAAGGAAGGACAAAGGGAAAAAAGGAAGGAAGGAAGGAAGGACGAAGGGAAAGAAAGAAGGAAGGAAGGAAGGACAAAGGGAACGATGGGAGGAAAGAAGGAAGGGGAAAAGGAAGGAAAAATAGATGGAGGGAGGGAACAGATTGGGTCAAAAAAGAAGGAAGAAGTAAGGATGAAGGGAAGGAAGGAAAGGAGGGAGGCAAAAAGGATTGTGGAAAGAAGGAAGGGAAAAGGGAAGGAAAGAAAGATGGAGGGAGGGAACAGACCAGGTCAACTGGATCAAAAGAGGAAGGAAGAAGAAGTAAGGAACAAAGGGAAGGAAGGAAGGAAAGAAGCAAGGGGAAAAGGATTGTGGAAAGAAGGAAATGAGAAAGGAAGGAAAGAAGGAAGGATGGAGGAAGTGAACAGATGAAATGAAGGTCTAACTTCCTGCCGGTGGTTTGTATCCACGCAGAAAGAGCGCTGACGGTTCATTGTGTTGATTATTCATGTGTTTCTGACCTTTAAACCCTAGACAGATAAAACCAGAACGACTCAAGTGGGAAAATATTTTTCTACCTTTTTATAAACTAGCTGAAAGAACCATTTAAAATCCAGAACAAATGAGTAAACATTAAAAAAAAAAAGGTTTAATCGTTTTTTGTTTTTTTTCCCCCGCTAAACTAATTCAACTCTATATGATGCATTATTAGTTCCACCTCTGCCTTGAATACATTACGCTCACTGCACCGACCCCTCTGACCCCTCGGTGCAATGTGGCCTGTGGGAGATTGTGCTGCCGTTGTGCATTATGCTAAGCTAAGCACTTACTGCAGCTTACAGCATCTTAAACCATAAAATTACTCGATTTTCTTAAAGGCTGCTTTCATGCCTATCGCTGATACAGCCGACAGAAACCGCTGAAGGATTTTTCTCAAGTGGAACAATAGCAGCGCTGCAGCTTTAGGATTAAACACGGTGTCAAATGTTTGATGCATTTTTACACTTTATACTATTAAAATAGTAAAACGACTGATATTCTTTTCATTATTATTATTATTATGATTATTATATTATTATTGTCAACAAATCCCATTAAAACTACAAAACAGACAATGCAGGTGTTTTCACAGTGATAGATCTGATTCTTCTGAGCTCTAAAAACTATAAAAACAGAGAAAATATGACTTTTTTGCACATGATTTTGGTAAATAAGTGGAGGTCCAGATCTTCTTTAACGGTTAATTATTGATATTAATCATAAATCAGTGCACTCGATCAATAATTCAACATTTAATCGTCACCTGCTGCTGCTAAGTCGTATTTCTCAGAAACAGAAACCATCAGACAGACATTAGATTTTATTCTGCGTGGTGTTTGAAATGTATGAAGTCTCTGGTTTAACCTGTCGAGACCACGTCAGTGAACCACGGCGTTGCCCAGGGTGACGGGCTCCTTCAGCGCCACGAACACACACACACACACACACTCTGTAGTGTATATATAGTCTATAAGCACCTCTCTTAACAAGGTGACACAGAGTTAAATACATGCAGACACACACTGAGCTGCAGTGAAGAAAAGTCTGTTAAAGATACAATAAATATAAAGTTTTTTAAAGAGAGAGCTCAACCGAACCAGCGAATGAATTGTGTATGAATCCTCCACTGAAAATAGTCCCTAAGAAATGTTGTGTTAATGTTTCCTAAAACCTGCAAGACCCTGACGGAGGAAACGCAGATTAATGCTCGTTTCCATCTGCTGCTTTTAAAGAGGAACTATGTGCAATATTTTTACCTTAATGAACCAGCTCCAGAGTCCTAGTGCTGGTTAAATCAATGACTTGTAACTAGTTCCAGGGAGAATGGAGGCTCTCTGCCTTCCACCTCCCAGCTCTCGTCTCTGCGGCACCGCCACACAAACGTAACGCGCCCCGTAACCCGTAATCTCTTGTTTATGACAGATAAGACTACACAGATATACACATGGTAACATGGTAGATGATAAACAAAATAATGCACATGGAGGAGAGGAGGGTTAGAGACACAGAGGAGGAGAGACCATAGTTGGAGAGTTCAGATTTAAATCAAATTGTGAGGAGTTAATGTGGTAACCCTTTAATTTACAGGCCACTTATTACGTCATAATTACGTCATAACGTCAAGAAATAGCCTAGAAATAATGGCCAATTTCATAATAATGTCATGTTTTTCATAAAGGCAAAAGATTACACATGCTTTTCATGCTTTTAATTTTTTGGGGAAGGCCAGAATTTTTCTTCACCAATCAATCGATCGTTATTTCTTAGCTACTTTTCTCGACCTTACTGTGAAACTGACCGTTAATTCTAGGCTATTTCTAGACATAATGACGTAAATACCGGTTATTTCTTGGCTATTTCTTGACATTATCACGTCCTTAGCGGCCTGTAAATTAAAGGGTTACCGTTGATGTTTGAAATAAACGGTCGGTGCCGTTAAAACCACTGAATAAGAAGAAGAAGAAGTGGGAACAACAAGGTGACGTGACTGAAATACTGTAGCAGCTGTCAAACGGCAAATGGTGAAAAATAACATGGAAATCAATATTATTTACATGATCAATACACCACATGTTGCCACTTTAGAAGGAGCTTCATGTCTTTACCACTGACACATGATGATGATGTAGCAGCGTTTCTCCAGTGTTGTGGTGTTTCTATAAACCGGTAAATGTTGTATAAGACACATAATCTCTTCTAATTTTAGTGACAGAGCAGCATCTTCTTCCTCTTCTTCTTCCTCCTGTCGTCATGTACAGTAGCAGCTGCCCTCGTCTGTGGAGCTGGTGACAAACACACATGCTGCCCCCTCTCTCTCTCTCCCTCTCCCTCTTTTTTTCTCTTTCTCTTTTCCCTTTTCTTTTTTTTTCCAATCTGCCTCTATTCGTTCTCAGGCTGCAGCTCGTACAGGATTGGTTATCGCTCCTCTTCCTCTCAGGGAGCCGGGGAGTCTCGCCTCCTCTTCTGATGCAATAGAAACCCCTGCAGCAGTGCACTGCTGAGCCTCTGTGTGTGTGTGTTGTGTGTGAGGGGGTTATATGTATGTGTGTGTGTGTGTGTGAGGGTGCGTATGTGTTTAATAGTCCCCCACTTGTCCCCTTTGATGTTTCATTAGTTTGCCAACTCACTAAATGCACACACACACACACACACATGGATGATACTCCCACTGCAAAAACACACGACAGATTAACAAACAATTATATTAGGTGGATTGGATTTGAGCGCACACACATTTTCACACACACACACAAACACACACAGACTGTAAAATAAAACGTGCATATGTTGCGCACACATTCCCAGACCCGTCCATCCCATATTCCTCCACAGGAGGAGGTGGACGTGGACTCGAACATGTGACGCCGTCACTGTCACCGACACAATGGAGCTGCGAGCTGCTGCATGACTCGCTCCTTTATTCACTTCTACAAATATCAGTGCTTCATTTTTTTTTTTCTGTCTGGAGCGGCAGAAGTCGCCACCGCAGCTCCGTCGTCTCAGACAGAGAAACCATGGAGCCCAGTTATTGCTGAGCAGCCATCTTCATTTTGAGGGGGAATTACAATGGGATTCTTCTTGTGCTTGTTAAAGTAGCCATAGTGACGGAGGAGATGAAAAAGTTAATTAAAGAGAAACCATATTGTACTTCATACACACTAACACAAAGACAGGACAGGAGGGGAAGGTGTTATGGAGAATTAAAAAACACATTCCTGAGTTTTTTTCACCATGATTCATAAAGATGCTTTATGTTCACGACTCCTCCTCCTGTCAGACTGAACTGAGGGCAGAATGATTAGCATGTTAGCTTTATATAAAGATTATAAAACGGAAAGGTGAAATCCGGCGATCTGATTGGTTGTTAACCGTGGTATATTGAGCATATACCACGGCTACTATTCTAAAGCCTTATCACAGCGTAAGCTATCACTCCGCGTCAGGCACGTATGACTGGTATGAATGGAAGTTGTTGTCATGTATCCATGACAACGGACTGTTGCAGTCCGTAGCCCAAGACAGCTGATGTTTTTACGATGTTAAAAAACGGACTAAAGTAGTTGAATCCACATGTTTAAGGTGAACTTTCACCTCCGGGGAGGGTTAACAATGGTAGAGGGGATTGAGCAGTGACTTTCATCTGAAAAAAAGCGGAGGAAAAGACGAGATGCAGAGCTAACTAGGAGCTAACGTCTGGAGAGGTGGGACTATTTTTTTCACAGTGAGGCTATTTTATTGGATAATATGTATTTCTGGTTGAATAAAACTACATGAAATGATTGCGTATCCCTCTTTCATATTGCCTTTATTGGTAACCGTTTTATAAAAGCAATATATCACTCCAGTCCGTGGTATATGCTCATTATACCACTCTAAGGGGGTTGTCGTCCCTCCGCTTCGCGTCGGGCCGAACAACGCCCCTTAGCCGTGGTATAATGAGCATATACCACGGCCTGTCGTGATATATTGCTTAAATAACAGCTGTTTAAAGTGTGAAAAACAAACCAGTTCCTGCAGGTTCAATGTCTCTGGTCACTTGTTCACAGTTTGTCGTGGCTTTTTTTTTAGATATATTTATGTCGTTTTAAAAGGTTTTTGGACACATCTGTGTGTGTGTGTGAGTGTAAACAGTGAGCCGGCGTTGCTAGGAGACCGGTTGTCATCTTTCTCAGCACGCCGCTGCCGACGGGCGGAAAAACAAACGTCCCCCTGAATGTGGATGTGAAGGTGTGTTGGTTTTGTTTTCCAGACGGTCCACACAGGGTTTTTGTTGTTGTTGTTGTTGTTGTTGTTTCACAATGTTGCAGGATGGCAGTTAGCCTAGCATGGTAACGACATCACTCATGTGTGTTGCTGTTCAATTCTTTGATGTAAATATAGCAAAAAGTCAAAATAATAGATTAAAATGCAGATGCAGCTTCTGTTTGAAGACAGTTATTTAGATTTTTGTTGAATTAAATGATCAAATTCATGATGTAAATAGTTAAAGATCAACACCACTGATTCAGTAAGAGCGGAAGAAGAAGCTGACGTTTTGTTTTTGGTCTTTTATGGGAAACATTTTTAGTTTTACCTTTTAAAAAGGTCATTTTCATTTCATTTATTTGCAGATATTCAACAACTTGGTCCTGTGGTTCACCTGGTGGAACAGGAACCATTTAGTTTGGTTCGATTGCAGGGAGCTGAAAGCTCTAACAGTGTTGTATTTATCACTTGGTTCGGTTCTGCTTTCACACGGCCAATTCTGAAACGCACCAAACTTTATGAATAATGTCACCCAAAGAAAACAGCTAACAGCTTTATAAAAACAGCTAACTGTGGTGTATATAAAATAAAACAGCTAATATACATCTCACTTTCGTCTACCAGCGTACGTGGCCTGTTGACCGTCATTCATGGAACCACAGTTAGGCTACCTCTGGAGAAAATTTCACTCTTCAATGAGGAAATGAAAGAAAAACGGCACTGGACGAAAATACGGACTACGAGGTGTTTGTGTTGCTAACATTACAGACACATTGTGTAGCTATAGATGTAGGCCGGTGAGCGTTCACTCTGCAGACGAACGGCATCACGGTTTTTTTTTTGTACTTGCAAGCGAACCAAGACGCACGTTTTCAGGCAGACCAGGGTTCGTTGTTTGGTCCGCTCCAGAGTCCAGATGAAGTTTCACACCGCCTGCACAAACAAAGCGTCTTTACCTCAGCAGCACAGGTTTGATTCCCGTCTGTGGCCCTTTACTGCATGTTGTCTAAATCATTTTTAGATGATTGGCAGCTGTCAAATAACAGATCAATCCTCCAGTAATCTATTCTTGTTTTGTTCCAAACTGCACTGTAACAACACTACAATATATTTTACAATTATCACACAACGCTTCGATAATGAGTCGTCTGCAAACAAACACGAATAAAAAGTGTTTTTTTTTTTTTTTGTTGAATGGTTTCTGCGGCTCCAGGGAGAGTGTGTGTTCGTCTGTGCTCCACGTTTTTTTTCTTCCACACAGAACAGAGACGATCCCCAGACAAACCCCGGCCATATTTGTCCCAGCGAGCCAGCTCAACGCTAACCCGTTCAGACAACTGCTTTTGTTGGCGCTCACGCTGCTCGGCCGTTGATACGAAGCTCGGCGGAGAATCTCTATTCCCCTGATCTGACTCGGAGAACAGCGGAGAGTGTTTTCCACCGCTAAAAGGCTTAGGCGGCCGGCTGCTGCTGCTGCTGCTGCTGCTGCTGTGTTTCCCCCCTCGACCGGCGCTGTGCTGAGGCACGTGGCCAGAATCACTTATTGACACTTCGCTGCCATCTGTCAAGGCTGCAAGCTTCGCTTAGCAGGCCGAGCATTAATAAGGCTGAACTTGGTGGAAAGCAATAACAGGATGAAAAGTTCCCACTGGATTTCATGTGAAAGACAATTATCCTGCACTGTGGGCTGTTTACTGTCTGAAGTAACACTCACACACCGACCAATCAGGAGGCTGCACTGTGTTGGTACTGTAGACCAGTGGTTCTCAAAGTTTTTTACATCAAGGACCCCTAAATTGACACACATTAGACCACGGACCCCCATTGGACAAAATTTTCAAGCAAACACCAGAAATACACAAATATTTGTTCTGAGACTGAAGAACGTTACTTTTGTCAATGTACATTCTAATTAGGGCCAATGATGTGAATTTTTGGAAATATTGTAGAGACATTTCTGGCAAGAAGTGGTAGCCTACAATTTTTCCAAAAACGTTTAAACAATTCTAAAAAAAATGTGGTAAAAATTAACTCATTGAGTGCCGCGCTCCTTTCCAAAGTTTTAGTCAAGTGTACCGACAATTTAGACCATTTTTGACTTTTTATTTTAGAGCCATAGTGTATTCTATATTATTGCCACCAACACATACTGTAGCTCAATTGAAAGGTCAAACTTTATGCTTCAAATGGCCACAAACCGTTTGTTTCTACGTGCCTCCGTTCCTGAGAAAAGTCAAGCTAAACATGGCTGGGTTTCACCAAAATCCCTGCTTTTTTTCTAGAAAAGGAGATAGAGCGTCTTTTATGAAAGGTGCTCTGTTTGTTCCTGTCGCTCTTCAGACACTCGCATTTCTGGATCAAAGGGCTCGTATAAGATAAATATATACAACAATTGTTGTTCTATTCACAAAACCACCATCGGGGGCGGGGGGGGCGCCACTAAACAACAATAACACAGACGCACCGTGCCGTGTCACAGCCTCTCGCCGCGGAACGTGAGGCTCTGCCGGCCACAGCGGCTCGCGAACACCGGTCCCGCCGGTGGTCGCGGTCCGTCTGTGGTACGGGTCGGTGGTGCCGGTCTGCTTTGGCCCAGAGACCATCAGATTTTACCGCGGGAGGACTTTGGGGAGGACACGGTGTTGCTCCAGATGAAGACCGGGCGGGACTGTCGGCTGAGAGCTTCCTGGTTCAGCTCCCAGCTGCTGCAGCCTCGCGGGTGAGAGCGGAGCAGCTGCGCTGCATCCACATGCAGAACTCCGTTTGCAAAAGCCGAGTTATGATAAAAACGTCCAGATCATGAGCTGTCATGAGTTTTTGATCGTCATCTATTTCAGTTCTCCTCGTCGTAGAGTCCCCAAATTTACATATAATGTGTATTAAAGTGTCTATTTTCATAATTTAAAAAAAAATCAAAAAACGTAAGATCTCGTTTTTGGCACTCAACGCATGGGAACGAAAAACGAGAAATTACGTGGTTGGCACTCAATGAGTTAAAAAAAAAAAAAAAAGTAAAAAAAAGAAAAATTCTAGAAAGAAATGGTAAGATTTCTATAAAAAAAGAAAAGAAAAAAAAGTTTAACATTTTCTAGAAAAATATGGTAAAAATTTTCCAAAAATAAAAAGGTAAAAAAAAGAAAAAAACAAAAGTTAAACATTTTCCAGAAAAATGTGGTAAAAAAAAAAAATTCTCGAAAGAAGTGGTAAGATTTCTAAATTAAAAAAAAGTTAAACATTTTCTAGAAAAAAGTGGTAAAAATTTCTCAGAAAATTGTTTCAAAAAAATTCTAGAAAAAGTAGTAACATTTCTAAAAGTAAAAAAGTTAAATAATAAATAAAATGTTAAAAATAAAAAAAATTCTCAACAATTCCAGACAAGAAGTGGTAAAAAATCAAGATACAGTTGGGGACCCCCTTGAACCGTCTGAAGGACCCCTGTGGGTCCCCGGACCCCACTTTGAGAACCACTGCTGCAGACTGTGTGTGTGCGGCACGAGGACGTTTTTATTTTTATAGTTTGTTTTATAGACGGTGGAAATCAGGAGGTCAGACGGATCGAACACGTCGTCCGGTCAAGGTCGAACACATAGGAAACCTCCGATCAGAGCACGACACGTCGACCGTGACTGGACCGGCTCAGCGGGGGGGGCAAGGGGTGAGGATGGAGGGGGTTGGGGGGGTGAACAAGAGGTTCCCTCCTCTCACTGTAAAAACCAGCGCCCTTGAGCAACGCAATTAACCCCCAGCTGGAGCCGCGCTGTGGGAACGAGAACACGACTGTGGCTAAATCAGGCAGCTCACCACTGTGTGTGTGTGTGTGTGTGTTCCTTCACCTGCCTCTCTCCCTCAGGCTGTTGTTGTGTGTGTGTGTGTGTGTGTTTCTGTGTGTGTGTGTGTGTGTGTGTTTCTGTGTGTGTTTCTGTGTGTGTGTATGTGTGTGTGTGTGTGGGTGTGTTTCTGTGTGTGTGTGTCGACTGTAAACTCCAGTTCAGACGAAGTGACGCAGGATTTTTCTGAGCCTCAGTGGAGAGGAATGCTTCGCTCTGTGGTCGTAATGCCCGTGAAATCTCTGAGTTCGGGGGGTGTGGCAGCTGTATGTGTGTGTGTGTGTGTGTGTGTGTGTGTGTGTGTGTGTGTGTGTGTGTGTGTGAGAGACAGGGGATGGGGGGGGCAACTGTACAGCTGTGCACAGCTGCCCCATCAATCAAAACACTGCTGCATATTAGCTGGTGGGAAATCAGTGTGTGTGAGGAACAGGCTCTGTGTGAAACGTGGATCCATTTGGCTCCGTCAGGTTTTTACAGGTTTAAGGTTTAAATCCTGCAGCTTCACATTAGTGTTTATATACAGATATATATTTAGATTTATATATACAGTCCTTCTATACAAGACTGAGTCCGTATAGAGTGAAGAAGAGGAGCTGAGGAAGCTGTTTTAAACACGATGCTGGAGGTAAGAGTCAGAAACATCTGCTGCTGCTGGTTCCCTCAGCTCAGAGATGATGAAGATTTTCTACAGTTCACAAATTAACAGAAACCTCTAACACACTAACACACTAACTAACTCTACTCTAACAGCCAGTTGGCAGCAGTATGTGTTCAGGACTGTGACTGCGAACTGTTAGCAGTTAATTCTCACAAAAACTAATCAAACCATGTGTGTAAAATGAATAATAATAAAGATAATAATGAGCTCGTCTGTTTCCAGTGTCATTCAGACACAAATGTAAAAGGACGTGATGCTACATGTTATTGTTATTAGGCTCAGGACAGTGGAGGATATAAAGTCTGTTGCAGATGGATCAAGTCTCATAAAATGAACATCGAGTATCGAGCTGATAAAACTGAGTCACAGTCCGACACCGAAACATGTTCAGTTTTTATAATAAAATAACACCGAGACTGTTTCTGCTTCATAAATAACTTACATAGTTTATTTTACTTAACGTTAAATCTCCCTCTGCATCTTTTATAAGCAGCAAAAAAACACTAAATAATAGATTTATAATGAGCTATAAGCGGATATAGGTGTTTATTCATGTATTAGTCAACAGCTCCTGTCTGAACGTATAATAAATAAAACGGCTGCTAATCAATACTCACGGTGATGCGCTGCTGTTAATCAAAGCTGATGCCAATATTTTTTAATTAATGAACTTAATTAACAGTAATTGCAGTTTGTGTCTCTGCTCCGGTGGTTGTCACTCAGTCATGAGCTTCAATCCAGATGTTGGCAGCTGTGTTTAACCTGCTGCAGTGAAGTATTAATGGTTTTATCTGGTAAAGGTTGTAGCTGCTGTGATTCTCATCATCATCATCATCATCATCGGTATCGGTGGCGGCGGTTCTGCCAGCCTGCATTACCCAGAGCTCGGTGTTTGGGTGCGGGGGCTGCATGTTTGTGATGCAGCCAGCTGTTTGGTAATTGTTTTTGGAAAGAAAAAAAAAAAAAGGATAAATGACTAGTTGAGTAAAAGCTCCTGATCTCGGACTAACTGGTGTTAAATTCAATTATTGTAACGAATTACACGCGCAGAGTGAAAACGCGTCGGCTCTCTGATTGAATCTCTGATTTATCGTCCGTGCTGCAGAAATGAAAAGCAAAGGAATTTAATGCTTTTTATTTAAGGACATTTCAGCTCCTGGCTTTTTCTTCTTTTCTCTTTTTTCTTTTTTACCTCTGAAGTCGTCATGAAACAATGAAACAATGATACTGGAATAACAAGCAGCAGCAGCAGCAGCCGGGCTCGGTGTCACAGTCGTAGTGGTTTAGTGCAGCTTCTCCAAACAAATCGGCCTCAGAATAAAGAGACTGAGACAAAAAGACAAAGGCAGAACAACAGGACGCCGGTGCTGAGACGTGAGGACGACGGTTTGATCCCCGAGCAGGTGGAACGAGACGAGTCAGTCAGTCATCTCAGCTCAGTGAAAACACTTCAGTCCAACCTGCAGCTTCTTAAAGGGATAGTTCAACATTTTGGAAAATTGGCCCATTGCCATAATCCCTATAGTCATAGCAGTAGGTTCATTACCTTTAATAGTCGGTGCAAGCTATTTTTAGAGCGGCGGAGCAGAGCCGTGAGCTGCTCAGAGCTACGCTATGGAGGCTAATGGGATTTCTTGGTTTCCCTCATCAAACTCATCAAATACACAATCCAACAACTCCACAACGCTCTGGTGGACAAGTTGTGACCTGCACATTCACCACGCTATGAGATAATAACAGAACGTTACCAGACAGAGTTGTTTTAGAGGGAAATTCATGCAAAACCGCTGATGCACGTTGCCTTCAGGGACAGTTTTTCATCAAGCAGTCTCTGTATTTCCCTCTAAAACAACTCTGTCTGGTAACGTTCTGTTATTATCTCATAGCGTGGTGAATGTGCAGGTCACAACTTGTCCACCAGAGCGTTTTGGAGTTGTTGGATTGTGTATTTGATGAGTTTGATGAGAGAAACTAAGCGTAGCGTAGCTCTGAGCAGCTTGCGGCTCTGCTCCGCCGTTCTAAAAACAGCTTGCACCGACAATTAAAGGTAACGAACCTACTGCTATGACTATAGGGATTATGGCAATGGGACAATTTGCCAAAATGTTTAACCATCCCTTTAAAATCCTGCTCGACTGTTCATGCGGGACGATGTAAACAGGCTGACGGACTGATTTACTGAGGGCGTGAACATCTGGCAGCTGCTGGTTGGACGCTGAGCTGTCGTCCGTTATGTGATACGATGACTGTGCGTCTCTGAATTCACCCTGGAGATGTTGTTGAAGCACTGACTCACTCTGTTAAATTCAACTGAGTTTATGTTTGAGAGGAAAAAAGATGAGTCGATTGATCATTAGGAGGAGATATATAACATAATGACTCTGTTTTACTGATCAATGAAGCAGAAATGATAAAAAAAAACGTATTGGCTTTTGTTAGTATGTGCTATTTCTTTCAGTCTTTTACAGTTATTAACTGGATTTTAGACGGTTGATCAGACAAAACAAGACATTTAAAGACGTCAGCTGACAAAGTGTGACGGATATTTTTCATTATTTTCCCACCAGCTGAGCCAGTTTACAGCACCCAGCTGGGTTTTTAATATTTCCAGTGTTAACCATGCGTCTGATGGACAGATACAGCTCATAACCATGACAATGACACAGTGTGGAGCTGCAGGAGTTAATAAAAGATCAGACTCATTGTTTTTCTAACACGAGTTCATTTGCACAGTTACTGTAGAAAAACATACAAAGACAGAAACACAAAGGTCAAAGGTTCAGTGTTGTATTATTTTACCAATTAATGCCTCATTTAATTAGACTTACAGATTTAAAAGTTTCTGTTTACAATTATTTCTGAAAAGAAAAGTAAAATATTTAACAACGGAGAGTTTTAAATAAACAAACGTCTGATATTTTTGCTTTAAAACCTTATATGAAAACATTTTCCACTTCATATTCTGTCAATCGATGAATCATCAAATCAAAAAGTTGTAGATTTGTGCTTCATTATTTAGTTTTTCGCTTTTATACATGAGAAAGTTTTGCAGATTTCAACAGCAGATAGATTCTCTCTTTTCTTTTTCTCATTATAATAAGTAAAGTTAGTTTCTAAAAAAAAAAAACATTTCAACTGAACTTAATCTGACTGAAGTTGTGTTTATCATTTGGATCCATCAGACACGACTGAGGCAGCAGCTCCTCTTCTACTACAGTTAGAAAATACACAATAATAATAATAAAGAAGCACAAAGGATGAAGAAGTATAAAATAAAAGTTAAAAAAAAACCACAAAGAGACAGAGGAAGAGTTCAGAATTATAGAAATCACAACAGATGGAAGATTAGTGAGGCCACAGAGGCCAGTGAGCAAAAATAATGACAGATTTCATTTTGTATAAAAATCGTCTCTCGTGGGGGAAACAGTGACAAAAACTTCTGATCTCAGAGCAGCTGCAGCGAAATTAAAGTGGAGTCGGGTTTAATCCGCGTCACATAATTCACATGCTGCCTATAGTATATGTCAGAAATCAGTTTTTCTATCCACTCGAGATGAGCAACTCCAACCTCTTCAACTTTAAAGGGATAAGCCAACATTTTTTTTTACGGGTCTTGCCTCACTCCCGAGTCCATGACCAGCAGATAGACACCATCCTTTCGACTGTGCGTGCAGTAACAAGGGAGATAGAGCCGTATCGCCCGTAATTAGCTTAGCTCAAACGCTGTATCGGAGTGTATAGGTAGTGTTAGCCTGCCTCCACCTAAAGTCATCAGAGAAACTCTTCAGCAACTCTAAACGGAAACTGGCGGGCCGATCTTCGTCTCAGAGCTGACAAAACTCTCCGGTAAGGCATCTTGAGCGGTCAAATGCTGGTAACGGGACGAGATCGGTCAAAACGGAGGGTTCAAGCAAAGACGGTTTATTTTGGTTCAAGCTAACTACATCGAGGGTAGCTTAGCTTCCTGTTTCAAAGTAAAAGCACAAATTCTATCGTCATGGTTTTCTGTATGTAAAGGGCAACGGGTGTTTTATTTTGTGAAAGTAATGCGAAGTGCGTTGGTCACAGCGGCTAGCTTGAGTAGCGCCGAATTCGTCCGAACAGAATTGTAAACAGCTGGTATTTAGACAAATTAACGACACACTGCTGATCTAAACGGCTACTTTCTCACCTAAAAATGTTTGAAATGTCGATAAAGTGATATATTTACAGAGTTTAGAGCTAAAATGAAATCAACTTCTGACTGGCTCTTCTTTCGGCTCGGGTAGGAGGCAGGCTAACACTACCTATACACTTCCAGCGTTTGAGCTAAGCTAATTACGGGCGATACGGCTCTATCTCCCTGGTTACTGCACGCACAGTTGAAAGGATGGTGTTTATCTGCTGGTCATGGACTCGGGAGTGAGGCAAGACACGAAAAAAAAAATGTTGGCGTATCCCTTTAAAGAAGTCGAGTATGTAGCAGTGTACCTTTCACAACAAGAGCCCGCCTCTCTTTCATTTTGAAATCTCCATATTTTACTCCATCAAACTCTCATTTTCTCCTCTCCTTGTTGGACCGTGTCCCTGCATCAATCGATTTCATCCTCACCACAGATGCATCACTCTCTCTCTCTCTCTCTCTCTCTCTCTCTCCTTCACACACACTGTGTTAAAGCTCAGCGTGGCGCCGATTCTCACCGAACCTGTCACGACTCATCACCGCACCTGAGGTCACTTGGACATGACGAGTACATCTTCGCTGCTTTAAATGACTCATAAGAGGAGCAGAGGCGGCAGGGAGGAGGATGGGGGGAGTAGGGAGGAGGAGGAGGAGGGGAGTAGGGAAGAAGGGGAGTTAATTGCCCATTACAGTGGATGGAAAAACAGCAGAGTTAAATGAGCAGTGGAGCTTTATGTGTCTCTAACCTGAAGAGGAACTCCTCTCCTCTGCACCAAATGGAAATTAGCCAGTTAGAGGAGTTAGAGACCATATCTCTTCATCCATCTTTACGTCCTCCTCTGCTGTGTTTACTCTCCTCTTCACTTTTTCCTCCATATTTCATGTTCTGCCGTGCACTTTTTCTAACCTCTATCTGTGCGCTCTCCTTCATCTTCTCTTCACAGCTCGCTAAACACAAACTTTATAATTCCCGGGTGTTTTTCTTCTACTTTTCCTTTTCTTTTTTTCTTTTTTCTCCTCTGTAGCTCGACTTCTTCAGGACGGGAGGTTAAATCTGCAGCAGCGCACGTGATCTGTCAGGCTGTTTAGAGACATGCGGGGGGGGAAAAAACAGTCCCGTGTTGTATAAAGTGATTATAAAGCAGCTCTAGGTTCTATATTAATACTGTGAAAGTATCAAAGCCTCAGTCCACAGAGAAATGCACACAGCCTGTATTCAGAAACTGAGCCTTAAAACCAGCCGTCAGGACTTCCTGTCACTTTGTGATGTCACAATGATACAGTCACAACAAAGCCCCGCCCCCAAACCACCTGGACCCACCATCCATCCAACAACAACTTGCAGGATTTGGTTTCTCTGAGTGTTTTATTCTGAAATCTGCTCTGTTTTTTTTTTGGGGGGGGGGGGTTGTTTTTTTTATTGGATCACTCCGAAAACATTCAGCCAATCAGAAGAGACTCTCAGAGCCTCCTCTCTTCTGATTGGCCGACACCGACCTGTTGTTACTAGAGCTCCAGAGAGAAGCTGAAAGAGAGAGGAGATGGAAAACTACACTGAGATGGTTTTTAGATCTTCTCATGGATCAGCCCTTCAAAATAAAACACACAGTGTTTCTCTGAGTGTTTTATTCTGAAATCTGCTCTATTTTTTTATTGGTCAGCCAAGATTGGCTGACACCGACCTGTTGTTACTACAGCTCCAGACAGAGAGAAACTGAGAGAAAGCTACACTGAGATGGTTTTTAGATCAACCCTTCAAAATAAAACACAGATAGTCAGACTCAAACTAAATCCATGTAAAGTCACTGTACTGTAAATGCAGAAGAAACAAAGAAAGCAGTGAGAGTTTATTAATTCGGTTTCTTTCTCTCATATTATTTGTGTGGTTGAACTTCACACTCGTGGTTCTGGTGGTGTCCTGGAGGATGTGTACAGATGTGCGAGGCGATGTGCGCAGCGCTGCGGGAGCTCATTACCGTCTCCTCTGGGCTGGAAAATGTCTGTCAGTAAAGATTCATTAAAAGCCAACAACCTGCTGCAGCGGCGGCTCCTCGTCGTGTCGTAATGAGAGGCCCCCCCCCACCCACCTTCCTCATCCTCCTCCTCATCCTGTGGCCACAAATTGCACAGGTGAAATATCTGCAGCGTTATGGGTTTGTAATTGAGTCGAGCTCCGTCGTGGTCATTAGTGCGACATCGCTCATATTGGCCGACGATCGTTGTTGTGAAAAACATCCACTCATTTTATCTGAGCTCAGGAAAGCTTCCTGTTCACTCACACTATCTCTCTCTATCTCCTCTTTCTGAAGGTTTAATTGATCGAGTGGTTCTTCGTGCTTCATCGTGCGTCGGTTTGTCGAACTTTGTCTGGTTTTATCTGCAGGATTCAGCTTCTTCTTTTTGTTTTGTTTTCCAGTGCAGCCTGTGTTTGGTAGACAGAGGATGATGTAAGAGCTGCTTTGTCTGAGCTAAACTGTTTAATGTGTCTGTGCTAAAAGCTTCCCCCCTTCCTCTGCTTTTGTTTCTTTCCATTGATTATCGAGGCCATTTTGTTTGTCTTTGTTCGCTCGCTCCACTTCTTCGTCTTTAATTCTCTACTACTGCATCGTCTGGTGTTGTCGTACTGGAGACCGCATTTTCAAGGTCTCAGTCGAGCTGGATTTTACCGCAAATGTCTCTCTGTCAGTCTCTCACTTTGGTTTGTGTGATGTAATGCAGTAACTTTAAAGGAATAGTTCACCAAAAAATGAAATTCATGCTGATGAATACTCCAGAGTAGTTTTTTATTCCTCAAAGTGCATCTGGAGACCCGGGGGGTTCGTAGTCCAGCGAAATCCTTATAGAGTCAATAGTGCCCGACACAAAAACGTCCATAAAACTACACAAAAACCATTTAATATTCCTCCACACTGCTCGTCCACTGCAATCCAAGTGCCCTGAAGGGATATAGTCCAGAGTTTACTAGAAACAACATCATTTAGGACATTTTTACAGCCTAAACAGTCCTGTATTTTCGCTCTCATGCTCATGTGCCCCAGGTAAATTCAGTGCAGGACTGTTTAGGCTGTAAAAATGTGCTAAATGATGTTGTTTCGGGTTAACTCTGGACTATATCTCTTCAGGACACTTGGATTGCAGTGGACGAGCAGTGTGGAGGAAGATTACAAGGTTTTTGTGTAGTTTTATGGACGTTTTACGTCGGGCGCTATTGACTCTCATATAAGGATTTTGTTGGACTACGAACCGGCCTCCCGGGTCTCCAGATGCACTTTGAGGAAAGAAAACTACTCTGGAGCATTCATCAGCATGAGGGTGAGTCAATAATGACTGAATTTCACTTTTTGGTGAACTATTCCTTTGAGATAATTAAAATATAGTTGTACTAAAGTATCTGCTTGTGTAACCATCTGAAAAACTGAATATTGTCAGTATAGGTACTGAACACACTAATGGTCTTGAAAATGGTCTCACATTGGTTTGGTCTTGGTCTTGACTGCAACACTTGCATCGTCTCCACTCTTTCTCTAACTTTCTTACCTTGTGTCCCACAGACTCGAACGCCACGCGTGACTCGACTCAGCCCGACACAGCCGGCTCTCGCTGACCAGGCCAGCAGGGTTTCCTTCGCCTCAGCAGAGAATCTGGAAACCATGTCCGAGCCCGACATCCCCATCGGCTTCAACCGGATGAACCGGCTGCGCCAGAGTCTGCCGCTGGCACGCTCGTCCAGCCAGGCCAAGCTCAGGGCGCCAGGTCGGTCACTCACTAATCATCTATTATCTAGTTTTAACCTGTGGAGTCGAAGTCTTTATGTTCTGTACAGGAGATAAAACACATGAATAGCACAAGAAACTTAGAATATTTTTATCATCAACCTGTGCAGTGAGATCTGGTATCTTATTTTTAAATCCTGGTTAAACAACTTTTATGTTGTTACCTGTGAGTCGCTCCGTCTTCTTCTTATTTATAGATATTTTATTAATGAGAATGTTTTTTAGCACTGAGTTTGCCCGTGTAGCATTTTAAGACATAAGACTGTTTATTCATCCCACACATGGGGAAATGTGATTGTTACAGTAGCATTGTAGCTACAAGGTTGTTGTTTTTTTTAAAGTAGGAAAACATGCAAATATAGAAATATAAAAACAAGGAGAGAGAGAGAGTGATATTCTGTACAGTTATGTGTCAAATTATTTCAAGAGTATATAGAGTTATTTACAAGGATAGAATAAAAATGAATTATATATACACAGTATTTATAGTTGTAAGGCAGAAAAGAAACTATTGCAGGTACAGTAGGTGTATGGGTGTGTAAGTGTTGGACATAAATAAAGAACTGTAAACTGTATAAATAAATGAACAGCTTTAATAGTCTTTTTGGTGCTTCATCAGAATATCTCTGTGCATGACTTTTTTCTCAGATATTTTTATTATGAAGCACCAAGTTCTACAGAAGAGACGACTTATGTGTAATTAGACAATAACTCCGAACATGTAGGAGCGAGAAAAACAAAAACAAACATCTAAATAAGACATTAAACATTAATTAAAAAAGAAATCAAGAAATAAATAAATAAAAGTTAGTTAGTTAAAGGAACAATACATGAACTAGTATTAGTAGTATGGCCAGTAGAATAAGTTTCTTTGCAGTGATGAGTTCAAGTTCCAGACCCCGAGGGTGAACCACCTGTTAGCATCATGCTCCATCTAGCGCCACCATGAGGTCGGCATAGAATAAAATCAATAAAATAAAAGGAAATTAGGGTTTCACAGCAGCTCCAATAGAATGGTATAAAAACAAAAGATTAGATAACTTTTAAAAAAAGTTTTTAAAGCCACAATATTATAACACATTTTGTGGTTGACGGTGAAATGTGTCGACAGCTGCTGAGTAGATTTATCACGGCTGCAGGCGGCTGCTCTTTGTTCATCAGTGCGACTCACCCGCAATTATGAGGATTTACCGTGTTGTTCGTCACCTGCAGTGACACCGAGGCGCCTGAACGCATCACAGCCTTGTCATGTTTACACTCCGACTCTGCCACCTGACATCACAGCTGCCGCGGCGCCGATCCGCCCTCGTCTCCATCACAGCTCCGTTAGATCACCGCAGACGGAGACGCCGGAGTCGAGCTGTTTCCCTCTGTTGCCATGTCAACTGTGATGCAGGGGGAGCAAAAAGGTCACATCGCTTCAGTCTCGCCGCGATCGCCGTTGTCCGATCTATCGACAGCATCGTCGCTTTGATTGACAGATCGAGAGCCAATCACAGCGCGGACGTGTCCATGTGTGTTAAACTGTTAATCTTGTTTGACCTCGGTGGACGGCCAATAGGAGGCTGGATGTAAACAGAGAGTCTGTCAGTCTGCTCATGTGAACTCACCTGCAAGTTTTTATCGAGCAACTGGAAATACAAACGTTCAAAGAGGATAATTATTATAAGAATGCAGGTGAAAAGTACAAAAAAACTAAACAATAGAGGATTCATGAAGGAAAACGAAACAAAAGCAAAACAACACCAAATAGTAACAGATAAGGTGTGAAAGATGCTGAATATTAGGCATTTAATTCAACATAAAAACAGAGCAGAGAAATAATAATTAAATAAATAAAACAAAAAGGCAGGCAAAAAAGGCTTGATTTTTGTCATATTTGCTTTCTATTTTTTTAAGAGACAAAAGAACAACAACTTAATGTCGTTAGTAAAACCAGGGAAGGAAGGAGGGGTTGCAGTTCCTCCATTTTGCACATTTACCCAACAATAGCCACAAGAGTCCCAGTCTGCAGTGACAAAGGCATCACCATACTGTAGGTCCAATCCATACGGGAAGCCCCAACCAGAAGTTGGTCTTCTTCAAAACAAGAATTTAAAAAGTATATATTGATTTAAAAAGTATATATTTTGATTCAAGTAGATTGGTTTAAAACTAAACTAAATAAACCCGCCGCAATCCAATCCATACCGGAAGTCACAACCGGAAGTCGCTGCTCCATACTGGTAATCTGATTTACTTGAAGTTTTCAATCCACCATAAAGCGATAATTTAAAAAAGTGTATTTATAAAACCAAGTGGATTACGGAGATTAAAACTGAATAAGTAGGCCTATAATAGAAGAAGACAGGAGGACGTTCGTCTTCCCCGTGTGTTTATCTTGCATGAAGTGGCCGGATTTAAAACACTTCAACAATCATTCACACGACTTTAAGTTAATATTAGAAGAAAATAACAATAATCACAGAGTTACAAATTTTAATCGATTTGCAATTAATATATTGTATTATGTAAATATAGATAATATAATATAATGAAGAAGATACACCAAAAAAGCACAACTTCCAGTTGGGACTTCCGGTATGGACTGGACCAATGGTGGCGCCGTGTCCCGGCAGACTGATCCATCTCAACAATAGGCTCATCACCTGCTGCTGCTTGAAATTATGCATTTGTGGGAATTAGAAAACGTGGGAAAACGCACAACTCTTAATTCTTGTTACACCCTGCAGATAAAGTGAGGATGATTCATGATCATTTAGTTTCCTTCTAAACTCTCAGCTGACACTAAAATCTAACATACTGAGATGAAAACTGTCTCCTCACCCCCCCCTCCTCCCAACCCCTCCTCCCCCATCATGGATCTCCCTCATCGCTCCTCCTCCCCTCCATCTCCATAACTGCAGGGATCTTGTTCCTGCAGCTGGGAGAGGAGACGCGCCGGGTGCACCTGACCCACGAGCTGACCAGCCTGGACACTCTGCGGGCGCTCATCGTGCACATGTTCCCCCAGAGACTCACCATGGCCATGCTCAGGTACCGACCGTCACACGACCCCCCTGACCCCCCCGAACCCCCAGACCCCCCGACCAGTGGTGGACAGTCACGGAGTAAATTTACTTGAGTACTGTACTAAAGTACATATCCAGAGGATTTGTACTTTACTTGAGTATTACTGTAGATTTCTTTGGTACTTATGACTCTTACTTGAATACATTTCCAAGACAAATATTTTTACTTTTACTCGAGTTAATTTCTAGGAAGGCTGAAAAGTACTCGTTACTTTCAGGTCTGCTCTTTTTTTTTTTTTTTTTCTTTTTCTAAAATCCTATTGAATATAGCTGGTTTCAAAGAGTTAATTCTCAGAAACAAGAGTTAAAAGCTCCTTAAATTCATTTAGAAACAATCATAGTAATTCATTGATATGAAAAATAAGAAATTTACTCTTACTTTTACTTAAAGTAAATTTAAAAGCATGTACTTTTGGATACTTAAGTACCTTTAAAAGCAAGTACTTTTTTACTCTTACTCGAGTAACATGTCGACTGAGCTACTTTTACTTGTAACGGAGTAAATTTTGACCAGTAGTATTTGTACTCTTACTCAAGTACTGGGGTCGAGTACTCTGTCCATCTCTGCCCCCGACCGTCCATCTGTCCATCGATCTGTCTGTTTATCTGTTTACACTCCGTTTGGTGCGAGTTCCACCGATCGATCACGAGACGAGACGTGTGAATGACACAGATGTCGAAATAATAATATAAATAGTATGATAAGTCTTGTAAACAGATACAGATCTATAAAAATGAAACGGGCGTGAAATTGTCACATAAAAAAGAAATGCAGTCATACTGGAGGGAGATGAACAAAATAATGGGTGTCGAGTTAGACTTTATATCTTGGTACGATGCCTAAAACAGTTCTACACAAGGATAAATGTACTTTTTAAAGATACTTTTGACAAGTAGTAGTAGTAGGAAAGCTATGTCCATAAAATCATTGCAAGTTGATGCTCCGACTCTGGAGCAGTGAAGAGGGATCGTTAAAGAAATCTATTGGAGCAGAGACTTAATTTTGTTTTAAGACTTGAGTTAGAAGAGAAATGAACTGAACGCTGGGAAAAATGGATTATGTACTGTATGCACTTTTACTATGACATTATACCACAGTGTATGTGGGGAAATATAGTGTGATTGTAACTGTAACACCAATGATAACCTCATGTTCTTGGTAAATTTCACGTAAATAAATAGTAATAATAATAATAATGAAGTATTTTTTAGTATTCACATAAAGTATTTTATTAGTATCTTATTGCATGCTTTGTTAAATGTTAGTTTTTTTCTGAGGTTTTCATCCTAAACTGCTGGAAGTTGTGAATTTCCCTCGGGATGAATTAAAGTTTCTGTCATCAATCTGTAAAAAAAACACATAAAATCTAATTTTAAGGATCAGAGCTGCTGAAATGATAACAAGTTCATGTAAAGTTACATAAACTGTAATGAAGCTTCAGCTACAGTTCATGTTCTCTCAATACTTTATATATAATATTTTGACGTATTTTTTTATGCAAAACAAAGTAAGGGCCTTTGAGGGTTTTTGGACAATGTGTGATAAAGTTGCGTTTGCATAAAGCTGCATATTTGTCCATTATTAAACACATTAGAAAAGTATAACTTAAGATAGACAGATGCATGATGGGAATCGTGATGTCAGACTCTTTTAGCTCCGTTCAGAGTCGTCTGTATTTACCCTCCACATCGTTCTGGCCTGTTGGACTCGGTCTCTCTCTCATTACTGCGGCTTCATGCACTTAAAGATCTTCCAATTTTCCTCCTGCTCAGTAAATGAACCTACATCACAGCTTATTATGGGATAATAGCTGCTGAAATTGTCTTTCGCCTCGACTATTTATCAATGTTTTTTTCTTTTATTGACGTGCAGGTCTCCGAGCACGGCGCTGCTGATCAAGGACGAGACGCGTAACGTCTTCTACGAGCTGGAGGACCCGCGGGACGTTCAGGACCGCTGCGTAATTAAGATTTACTGCAAAGAGCCGGTGTACGGCACCTTCCCCGGACACCACAGCCCCCACCTGGCCAACGGAGACCTGCGGGTAGGTGTGTGTGTCTGTGTGTGTGTGTGTGTGTGTGTGTGGTAGATGACAAAAAGAAGGGGACTCGCCACACTGTATGCTCCCAAAGTATACAAAAATGTATTAGAGGACTACATACAATAGTAAGCAACACCAGTGGGTGGCAATTAGTGACGACAAGGTCTTGAGAAATCCACAATAAAAACAAGATCTATAAATATGAGTTGGCATGGGAAATATCAAAGACACAGGTCGACCATTTTAGATTAAAGTAAGAAAAAATAGAAAATATGTGTGGTTTTTTTGATAAAATTAGTTACTCTTGCTGTCCTCATATTTATAATATTTTGTATGTTTCCAAAGGAAAAAGAGGGGAAAATGTAGGAAAAAAATGTGTGTATATATAAGGGGTTCCCTTTCCCTAAGAAATAAGGAAAATGGTAAATACAAAAGAGTTAAAGGGACAACGAGGAGTTTCTATTCAGCTATAAAAAAGTCTCACGTTAATGTGGATGAATCTCCGCTACCCACACTTGTTAATGGGCCCATTTTCGATAAATATATCGTTCTGTCTCTATCGTTATTTTGTTATTATTAGTGGTGGCGGAAATGCTGGTCGAGCCGACCAGCGTTTCCTTCGTGGCGAGTCATGAGAATAACGCAGCCGAATCACTGTTTATGGTCGGAACTACGGTGGTATGTGATCCTCTTTGAACCTCTGACTTTAATTATTGATGAATGAAAACATGAGTCTGTCTTGCGCCCGGTCAAAGAAATGTACGGTGCGCGTGGAGGCTCATAAATGTAGTGTGAAAACGCTTCGCTTTTCCAAAACTCCTCGTTGTCCCTTTAAGCAAAAATACACATTACAGCATTAGTTCTACCAATGAGTAGTAAATCCATGATGATATCTCAACTCTCTATATAATGGAGTCTGGGGTATACCTGGAGAGAAAAGAGCAGAGGGCTTCCCCTTCCCTCCCCTTGCTGTCCTCATATTTATTATAATTTGTATATTTTGATATTTTCCATGCCAATTGATATTTATAGATCTTGTTTTTATTGTGGATTTCTCAAGATCTTGTCGTCACTAATTGTCATCCACCGGTGTTTCTTACTTATCCACAGCCACGGGTGGATCCTGTGAATCTACTTAAAGACCTTAAAGACCTGAAAGCAACTGCACCTATTGACCTGACGAAGAGCTTAACGCTCGAAACGTTGTCATTGTCTCTTTTTTATGTAGTCCTCTAATACATTTTTGTGTACTTTGGGAGCACACAGTGTGGCGAGTCTCCTTCTTTTTGTCGCTAACCTCCCTGGACTCAGCACCTGACTACACTGTGGATGTGCGTGAGCCTTTTTCTTTGTTTTTGTGTGTGTGTGTGTGTGTGTGTGGTTACCAACTCTCTGCTGGTTTTTTATTTTATTGTGACGCCAAGAAAACGATCCACTTCAGCCACACACAGTCTCCTTTTTTTCCTTCATTACACATTCAGTGTGTGTGCAGCTGTGTCTGACTCACAGATTAGGGAGCGACACACACACACAAACACACTCTCAGACACACACACACACACACACACTTGTTTGTTTCTGCCGTCCAATAACACACTTTATAATTCCCCTTGAAATGTGTTATTTATTCTCACACACCTGCTTCGTTCTCACACTGATCTGATTTCTTCTGTGTTTACAAACACCAGCTCGTGTTACGTAACGTGTCCGAGCGTGAAAAAAATCGCCTCTGGGGGTCATGAGTCATGTGACCTCGCTTTCTGCGCTAGGCGACCGGGCCGCACGCCAGCAGACTGTATAATAACATCAACACTGCTCTGAGGAGACGGACCGAGGGCGACCGGGTCACCGATCTGGGATACTGTTGTTTCTTTATTTTATTTTATTCACGTTATTCTACAAAATCCAAATACAGACACTGGTTTCTCCTCTAAAACCCTCAAAAGAAACTCGGTTTATAATGATGTGGAATAGAAAAAAAGAAAAGAAAAAGCAGCAGCCTCCAGGGTTCAGGGCCGCCAGAGAAAGATGAGTCTGCAGAAAAAAATGAAAAGCTCAATAATAATCACATCTCTCAGGTGTTGAAGCCTTTTTTTGTGCCTCGTTCACATGAATCTCTGCTCCGTCTCTTCACGCTGCATCAGTCACAGTGAAAAAAAAACCCACCGACAACGTTACACAGAGAGAAGGTCGTCAGTCATTCGTCTCCTGCTCTTCTCCTTCTCAAGCCGCCAGCTAACGAGCTGACAGCAGTAAAGAGATTAAAGGTTCAGTTTGTAATATTTGGTTTATGGTTTATTGGTAAGATTCTACCCATGAATATATTTGTTTAAGTGAATAATCGCTATGAAATAAAATGTGTTTGGTTTTCGTAGCCCTATAATTCTTCTTTTATATCTACATATAGCAACGGTCTTGCTTTAGAGCAGTGGCTCTCAAACCTTTTTAGATCAAGGACCTCTAAACTGACATAAATCAAACCACTGGACAAGATTTTGAAACAAACACCAGAAATACAGTAATATTTGTTCTGAGACTGAATAACGTTATGTTTTTTAGTCAGTGTACATTCAAATTAGGGCCAATGGCGTGAAATTCTGGGGAAAAAAAGTGATTTTTCTACCCCCCTATGAGAACTTCTGCTTTAGAGAGCGTTGTGAGGAGATGGATCTTAATACCACATAAATATAGTTTAATAAAGGTAAAGGTAAAGGAAAAGTTATATTTTATTGTCCCGTGAAGGGAGAATAAAGTATAACTGAGTATACCTGCCGCTGCATTGCACACATCGTTTAAAGAGACCCCAAGGAGTTTGCTTTTAGTTATGAAACAGTCTCATATTAATGTGGATGAATCTACTTGTTAATGGATCCATTTTCTATAAACATATTGTTATATTGTTTCTTTTTTGTTATTTTGATATTATTATTTAGTAGTCGACTTGTCCAGCATTTCCTAGTTTGCTGGTTTCCCGGACGGATCGCTAGTTGGCATCGTTTATGGTCGGAACTACGACGGTATCTGATCGTCTTCCAACCTCCGACTTTCAACCTTGATTAATGAAAACATTCTTGGCAAATGTTTTCGCTTTCGTCCGTCTTGCGCCGGTCCAAGAATTTCACCGTGCTCTCAGAGGCTCATGGGAAATGTAGTGTGAAAACAGTTTGCTTTCCGAAATTCCTCATAGTCCCTTTAAAATACATCATAAAACATAACACATATCAGTAGCAACACATGGAAAATTTCAATATACCAACTCATGATCCAAATGTAGTTACAAAACAAAACAAAACAAAATAAAGTAATCAGAATATACAACAAATATTCAACACTATATATATTAAAGTGCTGCCCGAGGTTTAAGAACAGGAGTCACAAAGTGCTGTTTTGTTTCCATTCAGTAAAGTAGCCTATGTCAGTGTAGTGTTGAATTATTGCTATTACAGATGTTGCTCTGACTCTGCTTTTGACTGAACGATCACATCTGGATTTGGATTATTTGGTGTTGATGACATCATCAGATCTGTCCAATGACTGACTCACCTGTCTGCCCTCACGACCTCATGGTTACCTCTGGTATATTTTGTGTTTTGCTTGAAGAAGAAGAAACGATGCAAACGATTCCCGTCCTCAGAGTGAAGTGCAGAGTTGAGTCTGTGTGTTGAAGGTGGCGCTGATAAAAGGTGATAACAGCGAAGTCTCTCACCTTTTGTTTCAGCCTCAATAAGCGTCGTCTGTGTGGCGGCGGGAACATTATCTACCTGTAGTTAACATCTGTGGAGCAGAGGAGGTGGAGGAGCCTCGTCCCCGACCATTAATCAGCTGATTGTTGTGGCTGCGCTCGGTGCAGCAGCAGCAGCAGCAGCAGCTTCCTCCTCCTCCTCTTATCGACGAGCCGCGATGGGCTTTATCTAAATTCATCAGTCGGCTGCTTGGCCACAAATAAACGTGGCACCGGCCCTGATTAGCGTGATTGTTAACGCTTCACGCTGCTGCTGCTGCTGCTGCTGCCAACAGACGGATGATGGATGGAGCCGGAGGCCGATGGCGATGGCGTCCTGGTCTGCAGTGAACCAAACCTCTCACCTTCTGTCGTCCTGTCGTCGCTCCGACTCCTCGCTGGTTATGGAGACGACTGAGTGTTGGGAAACGCTGCTTTTTTAGAGAAGAGAATAAATTAAAAAGCTGAAGTATCATGTTACAGAGCAGCAGCCAACACCGAGAAATGAGAAATGAATCTGCATGTTAAAAGGATAGTTCAACATTTTGTCAAATTGGCCCATTGCCATAATCCCTATAGTCATAGCAGTAGGTTTGTTACCTTTAATTGTCGATGAAAGCTGTTTTTAGAACGGCGGAGCAGAGCCGTGAGCTGCTCAGAGCTACGCTACGGAGGCTAATGGGATTTCTTGGTTTCCCTCATCAAACTCATCAAATACACAATCCAACAACTCCACAACGCTCTGGTGGACAAGTTGTGACAGAGTTATTTTAGACGTAAATGCAGAGACTGCTTGATGGAAAACTGTCCCTGAAGGCAATGTGCATCAGCGGTTTTGCATGAATTTGCCTCTTAAACAACTCTGTCTCATAACGTTCTGTTATTATCTCATAGCGTGGTGAATGTGCAGGTCACAACTTGTCCACCAGAGCGTTGTGGAGTTGTCGGATTGTGTATTTGATGAGTTTGATGAGAGAAACCAAGAAATCCCATTAGCCTCTGTAGCATAGCTCTGAGCAGCTCGCGGCTCTGCTCCGCCGTTCTAAAAACAGCTTGCACCGACAAATAAAGGTAACGAACCTACTGCTATGACTATAGGGATTATGGCAATGGGGCAATTTGCACAAAATGTTGAACTATCCCTTTAAAGAGTCGACAGATGCCTGAGCTGCTGCCGTCAATCAAACACAACGAGGCCTTTGGTGTTCATCCCTCCGTGTGTGTGTGTGTGTAGTGTTTTGGAGGTCACCTGTGATCGGCGCCGTCTGAAACCTTCCCAGCGTTTTACAGCCTCATCAAAGCAGCAGCAGCTCCCCTCGACTTTTATGTGTGTGAGGTGCATTGGCTGCTTCAAGGTGAGCCACGAGGACGTGTGTGTGTGTGTGTGTGTGTGTGTGTGTGTGTGTGTCTGCGTGTGTGTGTGTGTGTGAGCTTATTGAACTGCAGCCAGCACAGCTCAGATTATTCCCCTGATTGCAGTCTGGCCAGGATTACTGCGGTCCCTGAATGCAGCACAGAAATATGGTTAAGGCTGAGATTGATTGGAAGATTTCCCACAGCAGGCGGCGGCTCTTAAAGGCGTCGCGGGACGGACGACGAAGCACCTGTAACAGAGTAGACGCCTGGCGACTTCAGGGGGGGGGGTGAGATCGTCCCTGTGTCTCCAGCGGCGGTTAAAGGGATAGTTCACTCAAAATTTCACTCATTATCTACTCACCCTCATGTGGACTAAGGGCTGGGAGAAGTTTCAGAGTCCTCCGTGGCTTCTCTGAGTTACAGAGAGAGTGCATGTCCATATGACGGTTGCAAATGGATACCAACTGTCTTCGTAACAAAAAGACACACCAAAAACATCCAAATACCTCCATGCTGCTCGTATGTAATGTCCGTCTTGTATTGAAGCCCTGAAATGTGAAATTGTCCCGAAAAAAATTAAATAAGTCTATACCTCAAGCTTGTTTTGTAGCTCCTCTTCCCGGTTCGTCCAAATTTGACAAATAGGGAAGAGGAGCTTCCACTACAGACAAGCTTGAAATATAGACTTATTTAATTTTTTTAGGGACAATTTCACATTTCGGGGCTTCATTACAAGACGGACATTACATACGAGCAGCATGGAGGTATTTGGATGTTTTTTGGTGTGTCTTTTTGTTACGAAGACAGTTGGTATCCATTTGCAACCGTTATATGGACATGCACTGCTGCTCCGAGACCCCCTGTAACTCAGAGAAGCCACGGAGGACTCTGAAACTTCTCCCAGCCCTTATGGTACAGACACACCAACTCCGGCGGCGACGGATCCGGCCACAACGGACCGGCGAGCGCTGCAGCGAGTGGGCAGGACTAGGTGACGTTTATGTGACGTAGTGCCGAGCTTGAGTTTCGCTCTGCCGTTTCCAACATGGCGGCCGGGTCACAAACGATCTCATTTTACAGTTAAACAACACACTAAAGTATGTTTCTGAAAACATTTGAGGCGGGAAATGTGTAGTGCAGTAACAGAATCTGGATTTATATTTGATCAACAACGCCTAGTTTGGTAGTTTGAACGAAGTTTCTGGAGCCGGCCGCATTGCGTTGGACGGACCTCATTTGCATAAAGTTCAATCTATCGAACTTTATGCAAATTCACATACGGCGACGGGGCCGTCAACTCCTCCTGCTGTATCCATCTGCCCCGCCCGGCCGGAGCTCCTGCTCCACATAGACATGAATGGAATCCGTTGACTGAACGTCGGTTGACGGAGTTGGTGTGTCTGTACCATTAGTCCACATGAGGGTGAGTAGATAATGAGTGAAATTTCAATTTTGGGTGAACTATCCCTTTAAAGGATGGTGGCTGTTGCTAAGATACGAGATGGGAGAGGATGGCGGTGCCGGCGGAGGCGTTGCTCGGCCGTCCGCAGGGCGTCGTTGTAAAGAGGCCTCGGGGTTATTATGGGGGAAATATTGGTTTTTCAATTTGCATCGTCTCCAGGAGAGAACGCTCTGTGCGTCATAAGCAATTACTGTGTTGTCTTCTTTTGTGTTTCCTCGCCGTATCCATTACTCTCAACCCTCGGCCGCCGCCACCGCCGCTGCTGCTGCTGCTTTACATCGCGCTCTGATGCTGCTGCTGCTGCTGATGATTCGTCTCCTCTCTCTCTCACATGTGGGATTGATGCCAGGAGATAATCCCTTCACGCTCAGTCTGTCAATAAGCGATGAAGTGCAACTTGAAACACACTTAAAGCGCCAATTTGGACTCTTCCCTGTCAATCAGAGGGAAAACGCCGTCTGCGAATCGCTGTGAAATATTGAAGCTGAAGATTTTTAGTTTATGGTTTTTTTAAACGACTCGTTCTTCAGGTCGTCGCTCAGTTTTTATTCTCATTGTTTCATAAATAATAATTATAACAAAATGAAAGCGTGATATTTCAAGAGTCTCTACACTGGAGATCAATACTGAAGTCAGAGCAACATCTGTCCCACATCTGGACTCAGAGGAAACATCAAACGTCTTCACTGTGCTTCATCTTCACCAGAAACTTAAAACCTTCAGATCTTCACTTTGCTGTTTGATCGTTTTCTTATTGATTTAAACTTTAAAGGAGCTTCTTCCCCTGAAGAGCTTTTAGTTATTGATACCTGATAGATTTTATCTGTTCAAACTGGATTTTATGTTTATGTATGTTTTATTATTTCTGTCTCTCCTGAACTCAACAATTTTTATTTATATTGTTGTTTTATTAATTCATTTATTTTTCACTTTCAACTTTTTATATATATTTTTTGCCTTTGGTGCGAATTAGTCTCTGAATCTCAGTCTGATTTTATTTATTTATTATTCAATCACTTGTAGAACTCTTTGAACTGAACAACAGATCCTGTATAGATAAAATTTGATCTATTGATTGATTCATAAATAACTCAATGAGACTGACAAATGATACCACAGACTGAATTAAACAGACGGCCTTTTAGAGCTCTGAGTCACTGATAAGCAATAATAATAATAATCCATAAATGTAAAGACGACTGACAAAGGCTGGAGTTCGTCACGCAGAAATTAGAAATACATAATTTAATAGATAATAAACAATAATAATAAAGCTGCACATCCACAATAATACGAACCAGTACAGTACATACTGTTTAAAATAATCAATTAATCTTATAGGTCAAACATCTGCACCACATGTTGCAAAATTAATCTTCTCCTTCTTCATCAACATGTGCAAAGCCGATTTATTTTATTTTCCTCCACATTGTTTACACATAAATCTACATGAACACGTCTCAGCCTTCAGTGGTTTTATTCAAAATAAATATCAACTTTACTGGTTCATTTCCTGGCGTTGACAAACTGGTGTCGATCCTGAACATGTGCTGCGTTTTGGATCCGATGCAGAGTCAGAAAATATTTTAATATCTGTTTGTTTTTGCCAGGGGAAAAAAAGAGTTTTAATGAGTTGGAGGAGATGTGTTTTCTCCCAGGCGGAGAGGAGGTCTCTGAATGCATCGCTCTGAGGCGTGTGTGTTTGTGTTCTTGTACATGCTACGTTGTGAGGACCGGAACAAGTTTTTAACCAACAGAGTGAGGACATTTTGGCCGGTCCTCACTTTTTCCAAGGGCTTTTTGAGGGTTAAGACTTTAGGTTATAATTAGGTTTAAATTAGGTTAAGAGTAATGGTTCAGTTTAGGCATTTGTTTTGGATGGTTAAGGTTAGGGTAAGGGGCTGGGGAATACAATGCAACATTATGTCAATGGCATGTCCTCACAAAGATATATTTACAAGGGGGTGTGTGTGTGTGTGTGTGTGTGTGTGTCCACAGAGGGAGATGGTGTACGCCCCTCAGGACTCTCCGCCCAACCGTCGCCTCGGCAACCCGGCCATGTCTTCCCAGCACTCGTCCTCCTCGGCCTCGCCGCCTCAGGGCTCGCCGTCCCGCGCTCGCCTCCTCTACAGCGGCGGCGGCGGCGGCGGCGGGCGTCCCTCGTCCTACGCCGGCCCCGCCCCCCACCACCACCACCACACCCACTCCCTCCCCCACCCTCAGTCCCACCACTCGTCTCCACGGCAACAACCGCAGCTCCACCACCATCCGCCGCAGCCGCAACACCAACACCAACACCACCACCACCACCACGCTTCGCCGCCGCAGCCGCCACCGTCGGCCGCGTTCTGCGCCGCCTCGTCCAGCGCCATCCTGGAGCGCCGCGACGTGAAGCCCGACGACGAGGTGGGGGGGGGGTCCCGGAGCATGGTGCTGCTGCGCGGCGACGACCGAGGCGGCGGCGGCGGCGGTATCTACGCCGACCCGTACTCTCTGGGCGCCGAGAGCAGCCGGCTGAGTCTGGCTGGCGGCCCGCACTCCCCGCTGCCGGCGCGGGCCGACCCGTACGGCTCCTTGTACCGCCGCGGAGGAGGGGGAGGGGGCGGCGGCGGCAGCGGTGGGGGGGCGGGGCCAGTGCGCTCGCTGACCTCGTATTCGGCGGCGGCGTTGCAAGGAGAGCTGATGGAGAGCGGCGCCCTCTACAGGCCGGGCGGGCCGCTGTACAACGACGCCTACGCCGCCGCGTCCATGTTGGCCATGGGGCTGCGGGTGCCCCCCCCCTCCTCGCCGCAGAAGATCCCCGACGTCAGGGACTCGTACGGCGGCGTCGGTGTCGGTGGCGGTGGAACGCTGCCCGGCCGCGGCTCCCCCGGGAGGCAGAGTCTGCGCCGGGACTCGGTGACGTCGTCGGTGTTCGGGGACAGTCCCAAGGCGCGGGGCCACCAGGGGGCCGGGCTGGGACTGACCTCGGAGCAGCTCTGCCTCATGGCCGCGCCCGGCGTGGACGGAGGGGGGCCGGGCGGCTTCGGGTCGCCGCTGCTAGGCAACGAGACCGAGACCAGGTAGGACAGACCATCATCATACAAACTATAGTCAAAGCGGAGCGGCAGGATTTGTTTTGAAACTAAACTACTCTCGACCAATCAGGAACCACCGGCCCAGAATGGATTTGATTGGTCGAAGATACTGGGAGACAGAGACATCTGTGAGCGCTCCAAACACACAGACCTCTCCTTACTGAAAGCTGAATGGGAAAATATAATTTTCTTTTTAAAAAAAAAAGTTAATATTTTGTTTTTAAAACAAATCCTGCCGCAGCTTTAAATCACACAGGAGATATTGTGATTGGTTGATTGATTGATAGATTGAAACAAGAGGATTCATCTCACTGAGTCTCACTGTCAGTACGTTTACATGCACAGCTTAATCCAGCTGTGCTTAAAATGCGATTTTGGTGTCTAATCGGACTTCTGTCCTCGTCCCAGTTCACATGCAACTGAGAAAATCTAATAACTGAGGGAACGTGTCCTCCTCCTCAACACCAGGTGGCGATATGCGTCGTTTCAGCGGGTTAATACGGCCCTTCTCCGGCGTTTTCGAACAACAGCGAGATGTTTAATCGTACAGCTTTATTCATCTTGTACGTACGTTATGTGCGCGTTACTTATTGTGCAGACAAGGTGCACGCTATCTATCCCTCGTGGTCATGGTGATTTCCAGAGGCAAACAAGAACGCCGTAACGCTACAACAACAGCTTCTGCAACCGGCTTTCTAGGATGTTTTTGTTCCGGGGTCTTACATACGCCAGCGTGGGGGGTGTGGAGCAGCGCACATACGTTGTCCAGTTAAACTCCGATTAAGGCGTATACATGCCGGAGAAAGTCCAATTCCAATCGCATTATCTGGGAGTTGGAGAACTCCTATATTAGTCGGACCAACGCGTTTCCATGCACTCAGTCGTCCAGTTGTAGTCGGATTAAGGCAATAAGAGTCGTGTAAACGTACTGACTGGCTACAAGATCAATAATGATAGAGAAACAGGTCGTGTTGTTGTCAAGAAAGACTGAGACCAGTACTGATAATATTCATGTGTCTTGATATTTTAAAATTAAAAAGAAAAGATGATTTGATCTAAAGTCTGAACCATATTTAATGTAAACAGAGTTTGGATTGAACAGAAGAACACAGCACAGAACCTGCTGAAGTCTCCTCCCACTGTTGTCATGGTGACACCAAGTTGTTCACATGGTTTAACACGAGCAGATACTTTGGTACAACTATTTGAATTGTCTTAAAGTTATTGAATTATATCCCATAAACCAAAGCTGTGGTCTGAACTGGTCTGAGTCCAAGACCTTGAAAATGTGTTCTCAAGACCGGTCTGAGGGTTACAACACTAGAAACAGGAAAATATTTTTTGTACACAGTCAGACAAGAAAGAGGAGGTGAAACCACAGAGTACATGAAAACATCTGTACACATCTGGGAGCTGTAGTTTCTCCTCCTCTGTGTGTGTGTGTGTGTGTGTGTGTGTGTGTGTGTGTGTGTGTGTGTGTGTGTGTGTGTGTACAGGGAGCGGATGGAGGCGATGGAGAAGCAGATCGCCAGTCTGACCGGACTGCTGCAGAGAGTCCTGAGCAGAGCGCCTGAGGCCGAGAGCCCGTAAGACACACACAAACTCTCTCACACACACACACACACACACACACACACACACACACACACACACACACACACACACACCTCACAGCCGTGCTCTATTTCCCTCCTTGTGTTCTACATACACAACTATTTTTAGCGTTAAAATATTAAACTACTTCCGTGTGATGATTCAAAATCTCAAATATGGAAAAACACAGAACTGTTGTACAGAAGGAACGAGGCGGAAAAGAAACAGTAAAGTCGAGTTTATTGATCAGTTAAAGGAATAGTTCAACATTTTGTTGTGTTGTTTTAGAGGCAAATGCAGCCGGAACTACATCCCAGACACGGCTGCTGGGCGGAGGGATTTCAAAAGTGCAAAGTAGTTCAGAGTATTTGCTTCATTTGTCGTAATGTTACATAATTATACATGATTATTTCATAGCGTGGTGAATGTGCAGGTCACAACTTGTCCACCAGAGCATTTTGGAGTTGTTGGATTGTGTATTTGATGAGTTTGATGAGGGACAGTAGACCTGTACCGTTCACTGAGCAGCTCACGCCAATCTCAAAACAACATGCACCGATAATTAAAGGTAATAATGAACCTAATGGCTACGACTATAGGGATTATGGAGAGAGGAGAATTTGCCAAAAATGTTGAACTATCCCTTTAATGACATCGTATGAACTGAATTAATCCCTGTGACCTCTAGGCTCCAGTTCTGCTCACAGTTCACACTTCAGATCAGACCCGTCCTGGTTGGTTTCTTTACTGGACTGGACTGTGTGTCGGGCTCGTTGTCATGGCAACTCCCCCAGTGATGACGTCGTTGTCGATGTTGTGACAGATTCAGATTCAGAGTCGAAAACTTCAGCACGGAATTAAAAGCTAAAAGAAAAAAACGAATCACAGTTAGTGATGAGCAACACAGCTTCACACACACACACACACACACACACACACACACACACACACACACACACACACACACTCCTCACTGACAGTGTGTCGTCGTGCCTCTTCCAGGGAGAAGATCGAGTCGGCCAGCGACTGCTCAGGAACTGACAGTAAGTGTTCACTCACTCCTAAAAAAAAAAGAGAAAGAGACAAACGACTTCCTGTCACCGCCGCCGGTCACCGTTCCCTCTGCCGCCGGTTCGATTCCCACATGAACGGCTCAGGCGCTTCTTCTTCGTCCTCTCCTTTTGAGCCGACGCTGTTTCATTTTCTCTGCATAACTTCCTTAAAACGCCTCCTGTCGTCCTTCTGGGTCATTGACCAATATGTTTCCTTCCTTCCTCCATCCTTCCTTCCTTCCTTCCTTCTTTCCACAATCCTTCCTTCCTTCCTTCCTTCCTTCTTTCCACAATCCTTTTTCCCTTCCTTCCTTCCTTCCTTCCTTCCTTCCTTCCTTCCTTCCTTCTTTCCACAATCCTTTTTCCCTTCCTTCCTTCCTTCCTTCCTTCCTTCCTTCCTTCCTTCCTTCCTTCCTTCCTTCCTTCCTTCCTTCCTTCCTTCCTTCCTTCCTTCCTTCCTCCCTTCCTTCTTTCCACAATCCTTTTTCCCTTCCTTCCTTCCTTCCTTCCTTCCTTCCTTCCTTCCTTCCTTCCTTCCTTCCTTCCTTCCTTCCTTCCTTCCTTCCTCCCTCCATCCTTCCTTTCTCCCTTCCTTCTTTCCACAATCCTTTTTCCCTTCCTTCTTTCCTTCCTTCCTTCCTTCCCTTCGTCCTTACTTCTTCTTCCTCTTTTGATCAAATTGACCCGATCTGTTCCCTATATACCTCCATCTTTCTTTCCTTCCCTTTTCCCTTCCTTCTTACCTCCCTTCTTCCTTCCTTCTTCTTCCTTCCTTGAACGAATCTGTTCCCTCCCTCCAACTTTCTTTACTTCCCTTTTCCCTTCCTTCTTTCCACAATCCTTTTTCCCTTCCTTCCTTCCTTCCTTCCTTCCTTCCTTCCTTCCTTCCTTCCTT